>NW_027175821.1:13088620-13393620 GCF_023055335.1 Clinocottus analis
CTGAGCCCTAAAACCTGCTCAGCTAGTTTGACGGCGTCTCTGTGAAGGTCATGGGATTCTCCTGAATGACTTCACATCAGTTTGTTTAAATCAGCAGGTCTGAGCTATAATAGAATGAACTAAGTACACTCAGGATATAGCATTCAGACATGTGAATTCAAACTGCTGAGTGAAGCGGTATCTGCAACCCCGCGACACATTAAGAACCAACCAACGAATAAAAATAATAATCTAAATGGAAAAAAATTATATATTGCCAAAATGAAATTGGCAAAGAATGCAGGGTGTGCACATGGCAGTGGGCTGCTCTATAAAGACATCTGCTGATTACACAGTTTGGGGAGGCCTGGTGGAGAGGAGCCTGGCAGTGAAACGTGTAAAGAGATTGAGACCACACGATGACTGGTGGAAGAACACAGCACTCAGACCATCACAGCCAGTCACTTTGAGCAGGAAGCCATGAAGACGTGAAGCGGAAAGTTGCTCTGTTTTACACAACAAGAGAAGCTGGGCGGCCCAGGGTGGCAGAATAATATTAGACCCCCAAAATCCAGTCAAGGGCTTTCTCTTTTTGTTCAGGCCTACTGCTCGTCAGGCACACAAATATCCAACCTCGGCTGGATTCAATTCAATTTTTCTCTGCTATTCTGAGGTGTTGGCGGACAGTTTTGAACATGCTCTCTGCATACGTCAGATGTGCCGTGTTCACCTCTCCAAGCCAGTGGCAAATTGTGTCCGTCGGAGCCGACGGTGACATGCGTGCAGACAGGTCTGCCTGCATGCGTCGCAGTGTGACGCTGTGTCAGCACTCTGTGTGGCAGGTGGAGACAGAGACCTGCTTCAGGTGAGCGGCGTGCTGCAGCGTGGCTCCCCGGGGAGACGCACCATGGTGCCGTACTGCAGATGTCTTCTTAGAGGTAGCAGAAGGGCACTAGCACCAGCAACCAGAGCCTTCTACCTAACAAGGCCAGATCAGTGGACATAGACAACGCCCACACCCTTCTGCTGCGCTCCTTTTAGAGTCAGTATTGAATCAGCACTGCAACTGTCACCTATGTAGTCGTGCTCATCAACCCCATCATGCCGTTTTGAGTACGTAAACAGGAAAACATTTGGTTCAGAAGGTGAACTAAAAATGGGGGAATAACAGCCAAACATAAAATTTAAGTATTTACGTATAAGCCATTTGGGTAAAGTTAAAAGTATTTTTTTTATCACGTGATAAAACTATTTCCACAGCTTTGTTTGCAAGTGCATCTGAGCAAAGGTTTTTATGAGAGATTTGTTTGGATATGCCTCTCTGGTTAGCTACACACAGGCTCTACAGCTGACATACAGATTCCAAGAAGAAACAGACGGACCGGTGAGAATCAACCATCCATTCTTTTATCTTTTGTCTTTTATCGCATGTCTATAAATATTGGCTGGAACAGCCTGTCCTCAGTGGGCCTCAGGTACTTTTGTTCAGAAAGAATGCTTGTTATGTTTGAGCTCAGTGTTACTTTTGAGAGTAAACAGTTTTTTAATTTGTAACTGGGCAAATTTAAGTTCTTTTTTTTTTTTACAGGAGATAACCACTTTAACTGTGTTATTGACTCTTGAGATACGTTTTTTTTTTTTTTTTTAGAAAATAAGCATATACCTTGAGCACAATCTGTTGAGGTGACATGTTTTGTTTAGCTTATGTTTCAGGACTTCTGAGGCCATGTGGTTCTTCCTCAGCTGAGACATATGTGTCCCTCTGATCATGTTCAGCCAATGCGTCCTACGTGTGTTTTCCCTGAGCCTCCTCTTTCCCCCCCGACCTCTCACCACGACTCTCTCTTTTACTTTGTTGTGCAGGTCAGAGTGCATGCACCCGCGCCTACACAGCCGCATGGCCACGTTTTGGTATGCAGATACACAGACGCAGGTAAGTCTGCTCCAGGTGCACCCCACAGTGATCCTGACCCATTCTAATTCACTTTGCAGCTCTCAGGTCAGGCCGAGGGCCCAGCAGGCTCCCAGCACAGGTCACAGAGGGCCTCAACATCCCAGAGATGAGATTCCAGACTGGCATGAAGAAGAGTGTTTGATGTGGCCCTGAGCTGGGCTATGTTACCATGTTGCTATGCCTTTAATTAGCTCCAGCAGCTGCTACTTCCTGGTTGACAGGCCCTGGCAAACTCCACTGTCTCTGTAATCCCTTACAGGTGACTGTCAGTTGTATGTCAGCTCATTGTGCAGTGACAGGCTGTGTGTTATTCTTTAAGTCAGCTGTTCGAGCTTCAGAAAGCAGCATCGCTGCTCACCAAGTTAATTAACTGTGAAGTGACTGTAGACACTATTTGAATGAAAAATAAATAAAAAAGCTCACAGTGCTGTAATGACCACAGCATGTTTCCAAATATGTTATGCAAATATGTCTCCAAGCACCAATCCCCTGCTCATTATTTATTTTTTTTTATAACTTTTGGTGTCTGTTTTCTGAGGATGCAATCATGATTAAGAGACAGCAAAGTTCTCTTGGTGACAGTAAAAGTGCCACTCTGCATTCTTTATCTGGGTTTCCAGCGTGCACAAAGACATCTTAACCACTGAAAATTGCCCTCTGAGGACTGACAGCTAGAAATTGATCTCAGATTAGATGAGCGCACCTTGCTCCCCGCTCTCCTTTGTCACTCCCAGGTTGGTGGATCTTTCCTTAAAACTCCACCAGAGATGAAAAAAGGGAGACTTCGCAGCTGGCTATGGCATACTAATACCCTGGACTCATTAAATTAATGGGGGCCAGATTCCCCTTACTGAATGTGCACTGATGCCCTTTGAGTTTGCCGGGGCTAGAGGGGGTGCAGCACTTTGAAAGCCCTGACCGGCATATTGAACGTGTTTTAATAGAACCCTTTTGAGACTCCTGGTAGGATGCACAGTAACTCTTTGCCTTTAAGGCCCTGCACCTCTCTGTGTGATCTCGTCAGATAGCCACTCTATCCTCGGATTCAGGCCCGGAGAGGGGGAGGGGACCATGCACGTGAAATAAGGCCAGAGGTGCCCATATCTCAACTGAGGCCATTCTTACATGGAGATGTGAATCTTGGAGACATGGTGCTGAGTGTGCTTTGATGTATTAAGTTGCTCGGCATACGACTGGAACAGGAAGGAGACTTAGGCCCAGGTTCAGTGGGATTGCCTCTCATTGGACAGCTGTCCATATAGTGTTGATGTAATTACTCCATTCTACTCTTCACCTAGACACTTAATCTGCACTATAAAATGAATTCAGTGCCACATATGGCCATTAAGAACATAATTGCCCAATGTGAAGAAACCTCTGTCGATCACTCCATAATATAGGCAAGCCTCAGGAATGTATAGGAGCCAATAAAGAGGCTTTTATTGCCAAAGGTAGCAATACCAGAATTTCCCTGTAAAGGGCAAAGAAAAATATATTGTTTTTGATGGCAATATATTGAATAACTCCTAATACCATGGGAGGAACAGAATATTAATATCTGAATTTTGCATATTTGCCCAATAGCAAAAAGATGAATTGATAAGAAAAGAAAGCTGGTGAATTTGCATGACAAAAAAAGCCCCTTTAGAGTACTAATACATTACCCTTATGGTTAACAGAGCCACATGTGCCAGATGTTAAGATAGAGAGTATTTGTCTTTAATGAAATTAATATATTAAGGCGCACATCTTTTTAGATTTTAGTGATTTTTACATCAATATAGTTATTAGGTATAACAGCAAAGCAAAAGCATGTCACTTTCTCTGCCCTGAGCTGAGAGGACATCATCATATAACGATAATCTTGCTTTCGGTTCTGCTCTGTCATCTTGACGACACGCTCTTGAACGCCATGATGTGGGAAAACATTGCCGACATTGATGAGATTACACAGTCAGGAATGAGCTAGCAGGACTGAAATACCTTTTAAACGCAGCATAATAAAACGAGGGGACACTGACAGGAGAAGATGCAGCGTCTGAGCCAGACAATGAGGCTCTTGCTGCTGAATATAGTGAATAAACAGAAATGCAGTCAAGCTAAAAATGGCTGACTCAGGTGCCCAGCAGAGAAAGCGTCGCATTTCTTGAATACAACTCTCTCTCCCTCTCTATCGTAGCCTTTGCATGTAACAAAACACCATATACCTCTTGCAGAAACCCATGTTGGGCAATCATTACATTTCCATAGCTCACTTTGACAGTAATGATTTCATAAAGCCTTTGATTTTTAGCTGGATCGCCATTGCTGCAACATCGCTAGGTATCGCTTCTCATTAGCGATTCCATAAGCAGAGAGCAACGCACCGCTGTAGCGGCTGATACTTACATGTCTCCCACTCGAAAGTGTGCCGGTAATTTATTCTCCCCACTGTGCTTATCATTCTGATGCAACTCACACAGTGACAAGAATCCATCTCTGTGGTACCTGGCAACAAAGCGGGAGGTGGGATAGAGGGAGGGGGAGCACATATTTTGCGATCGCAATCAGAGGGGAGAGGAACGGTTTCCAGGCAGGTTTAGAACATCCTAATGCCACATTTCTACAACGAGAACATCCTGTGAACACTCAAACCAGAGAGAGGAGGTGAAAACAATCCACTGGCGGAGATTTGATCATATATAAGCTATCTTCTTCTGCCAAAACTTTCTCAGAGTACAGCTTAAGCACTTCAAAGTTAAGTACTATATAGAGAGTATGATTCATTTGGCAGCTCATATTGTCCAGCTTCAAAAACCTAAAGCTAGTCAGAGACACACTGTGGGCTGTTTTCAGAGAAGAGAAGAGAAAGAATTTGGCTTGAGCTTAGGCCGCCCATCCCCATCCAGAGATGGGCTCTTTTTCATCTTATCGTAGTCTTAGCGCATTGGTGTGGTGACTATGTGCTTCACAGGTGGGAGTCTGCCTCTGTCAAATAAGCCAGTTCACTAAGGACGGGATTTGCCGCTGTTATTTTTCTATTAGGGAAGAATTATGCTAAGCCTTTAGAGGCCATCTTTGTGTTGCTATGGCAGCCCATATTTCCTACCGGGTTGAGACCTTGAATGACTACAGTGCAAAGCCAAGTAGCCCCCGAACCCTTTGAGGATTAGAACCAGGGTCTCATAGTTATGCAAAACACCTCTGATATGATTGAACCTTGAATAGTTGAATGACAAAGTTTATTGAGATTGCCTCTCTTTTCATCTGATTATTGTCATTTGATTATTCCCAATCACTTGGCGTGGCTTCAAACGCAGCTTTACAAATGGCTATTGTTTAGGACAACACTGAGAGCTTTTTCTCCAGCATGTCCACAGACCTCATATCTTTGACTATTGGAACCATAAAGCATGGTTCATGGTGGTAGACATGGATTACAAAGACATTCATCCCAAACAGGAATACAGTGAAAGGCATTCCCATAGAAGGCAGGGCTGAGACTATCGGAGCATGTTGTCTGTTGATTTCTTTACTAATTGTTTTAGATTCTCGAAAATGCCAATTACAAGTTTGTGTAAGCCGCGGCTTCATCTACAAATTGCCTGTTTTCTCTGATCAACATCAAAAGATAATTGATTTAAAATCATGAACAAAGAAAAGCAGCAAATACTCAAATGTGCACGTGTGGCAGCACTGAATATTGGTATTTCTTTGCCATCTTTAACGATCATTCACAACGATCATCAAAATTGTCTATTTATTTTATGTTAATCGACTACTTATTTTTCCAGCACTAATTGAGGCAAATCAATATGCTAATTACAAACAAGAAACTCCATGCTGCTCACTCTAAGTATCTTAATATTCAGTTTGAGCTCAAATTGAATGTTGGTATCCACAGGTTCTATATAGATTTTCGTAATTTACAGCTGAATCGGGGAATTTTCTTCATAAAGCTCCCACAATGCCTCTCAGGCTATACTAACTAAGGCCTCCAAGTCGTTGTGAGCATCAAACACAAACTGCTGCTTGTGAAAGTGATTTCACAATCCACTTTACAGGTCACGTGCAGCCAAATCAATAAAAATTGTTTTTCCTTTTGGGGATTTTGGCATAACGTCCCCAACCGTTTTCATACCAGCCATCAAAGTCTCAACTCGATCCGCAGACATGTATAGACAGCTACTCAGAGCTGACATGGAGATGAGGCTTTGAAAGTATGAGATTGACACTATTGTGGTCACAAAGCACAACAGGAAACGACTTTGAAGAGGAAAGTGCTTTGAGTATTGGATTTCACTTGAGAAATTGTGGCCGAAGACGAGCTCAAGTATTATGCGAGTGGAATTGGTGTACATTAGACAAGAAAACCATGACATGTGCTCTTTACGCCACTTCTGCTGTGTCCAAACAGACATGTAAGAAGGTCCAAAGTTTTGAAACCACAGATAAATACACACAGATTTGTTTCTTTATGAGAAATTTGCCGCACACCGTCTCCTACTACTGTATCTTGGGACGGTGCAGGCGTGTGATGCGAATAAAAAGTTGACAATATATCCAAGCGAGCAGTACTTTTTTGACTTCACAAAATAAAGCGTCGCTATCAGAGCCATGTCTTGTTGGCAGTTTGGGAATTGATCAGTCTCAATCCCAAACTGCATCCTTGTCAACTGGCAGGTCTGCTGAAGATGACACATTCTCTGACAGTGCCTTGTCAATGACTGCACTTGAGTGAAATCCCCAGCCATGTTTGCGCACTGCCAAAGTGATATCTATCATCCTATTTTTGACAAATTCGTCACACCCGTCTCTCAATCTAATTGGTCTTTGAGGTTCCTGTAAGACAAAGACTGCTAATCTTAGTGTGTGTGTGTGTTTGAAAAGCGCTTGCCATTGAATACTTCTCAAGTCTTTGAGCCTGTGTTCAGCAAAGTTTGAAAAACATGACAGTCTCATTTTAGGTGCTCTGATGTCACACAGTCTTTCTGGCTTAAAAGTTCACTCAATATGAGGTTTGGTCTACTTTGATGTGGGGTCTCCAGTGAAGTGATTTTAGCATGCTATCTGCCTCTGCTGTTCTCTGTCACCCACTCCTGCAAAGACTGACATGGGAGCTGCCAGAGCTGAGACTCAGCCTTTTATTCCTGGTGACTACAAATTAAAGATACAGGGAAGGTGGATTCAGGCAGCACCATGACAAGCAGAATGTTGAAACTTCTGCCAGTATTTGCAAGAAACACTTTTAAACTGGAATTGGGAGAGTGTATTGTTGTATTAAATGTTATAGGAGCTGCTTCTTTTGTAAAACAAAGATATCAAGCATTTATTAGGAGTGCGCCTCCTGGTTCATACATGACTAACTTCACCAGTTATTTCGTAGGAGGAATGAAACACACACAAGTTTATTTATGACACACACAAAACAACTTACAATTCGTTCCCTGCTCATTATGCAACATGTTCTGAAGCAGAGGTTGTGCAGTTGTGAGGGGGGGGGGGGCTCCGTGATAAAGATCTAGTAATCTTGTTTTATGCTTATGACGGCGCGAGGAGATCTCCGCCCCCCTGCGACGCGACGCTCACCTGAAGAAGCACCCGCAGCTCCACACGACTCCGCCGCTGCTCACATCTCCCTGTCCTGAGAATTGGGATTTAGGCAGGATTAAAGCAGAATATTTCAATTTAGAGGTGGAATTTACCTGGCTGTGCCAAAGTAATTACCCCTTCTGGAAAAAAGATGTTATTATGGAAAACACACCTACAATCGGGGAAGATATAAAGGGCTCGAAGACAAATAAACAGGAAATCTAGTACTGTAATGAAAGCAATTTTAAAAATCACAGCGCAGATGCCAGAACTCGTAATTTATTACCTTAATAAAGACATGACAATGGTGCATTCAGTGGTAAATGCAATATGCTGTTAGAAGATTAAGTGTCCAAAACGGGGAGGAACCTTTGTTTTAAATATTGTGAAACGTGAATCTAAGGTCTCTTTATAAATTTGTAGGCTAATTATTATCGCAGGAAAATTCAGTGTTTCACTATTTCGTGTTGATTTTGTAATGAATAGACCTCATGTATAATACAAATAGGCCGACCAAACAAACACAATTAAAACAATACACTTCATTATATATGTATTTTCATATGTATTCTTTTTGTAAAATTCGGTCAAATACTTCGTGGAAACATGCAAAAATAATTACGGGTCAAACGGATTGACAGTTTCATACGGAAATTAAGAACAAGAGATTAAATAGAAGTATTTAGGCCAAAAAATATGTAGACATTTAAACTGAGTTAAACTGAGCTCAAGGGTGTCGACATTATTGGTGCATTTAAAGTCCTCGTACAAAATTCATGCCCTTTTTTTTTACACATTCAATCAATTTTGACTCGTACAAAACGTGAGTCTGCCTAGAAACACAACACGTGCACCTTATATTTTGGGAAGATATCTTTATCTTAATTGTACTATTGTTCGTTTTTGTTATGTGCAAGTTCTGCATCGAGAGCCAGTTGATTGGTTTATAATATTCGTTACTGTGTGAAAAACGTATGAATCCGTAACAGTTTAATTCATAAACTGAGGTAAACTTGCACATTTCTAGACTTTTCCAACCAGTCTGATAAATGCCTCATTGATATATAATATGTTAATATTTTATATTAGGAATAAATAGCAATATGAAACGGGTGTTAACAGGTGAACCTGAGGAATAAATCAATATGCTGAGGCTATTTACAAAATAAAGAAATCATGTTTTTTGATTCCTCTATAGCTCCACACAATCTTATGAGGGAGGGAGGGAGAGAGAGAGAGAGAGAGAGAGAGAGAGAGAGAGAGAGAGAGAGAGAGAGAGAGAGAGAGAGAGAGAGAGAGAGAGAGAGAGAGAGAGAACAGGAGCCTACCTCTGTCCGGTCTGAGACGCACGAGGACGAGACAAAGGCCCTCTGTGGGTATAACCCATGTAAACAGGGCCGCTAAGCATTGTGTAAATTAGGTGGATTAGCCCCTGCTTTTGTTGGACGTGGTGTGTACACACGGACACTGATTCAGCTTTCCGAAAGCCATTTTGGCCCTCACAACTTTAAGGAAGTCTTACATCACCGAACATCCAGCCGGATACTGTATGATCTGAAGGACCGATTGAAGCCACGCAGCATTCATCACTATAGTTCAGGTTTTGTTTGGGCGAAATGCAACAAAAAAAAAAAACCCATTGAATTCAGTCGGAGCCTCCATTATAGTTCACAAGGAAGAAAAACCTCCCTGTGACGTCCTAAACTCGTCACATGAGGCCCAGGATTTGTCTGAACCGCAGCCTGTGATGAAGACCTTTAATTATCGAATCAAAAATAACCAACAGACGCCTCGACGATTGATTTGAGTGACGTGAACTTCATCAGGAAATGTGGCTATGTTGATTATCCTCCCCAGCACCAACACACACATGTCTCATGGCCCACCCGTCGCGTGCGCACGTTAGTGCGCGCATGATGGGTTTCGAGGTGTAAATATAAACGTTTGCACATATCTCTTAATAATTGCAGTATTTGGACCAATTAGGCCAGATAATATAAAGGCTGGTTTATTAGCTCTGGCTAATTAATATTTATATCAATCATCCTAATACGATCCATCCAAATCATTTAAAAAAGGATGTGCGATGCTCACTGTCAAGTGCCCCACATCTCCGGCAGGTGGGTTTAAAGGGATTTTATCTGGATGTTATTTTAATATTCCGTGTTTTTATTTGTGTGCAAACTTGCAGATGCAATGCCTCTTTTACTTTATCAACTTGTTTCTCTCCTAAACTTCTATTTATTCTCCCCACTTCCTCCTGCATTATAGCGAATATGAGATGCAACAGATCTCTGAGAAGAAGAGGAAACTTCATCGGGCACCAATTAATGACATTGGCCAAAATGAAACTTCATGATTATTTTATCATTTTTAGTGACTAAATAAAACTGATCGGGATATGTTAAACGATAATCTGAGGAGCCAGAGTACAGCAGAAGGCCTACAGGCCCCTCATATCTGCATCATTGTTCAACTACCTGCACGCAGCATCGAGGCTTCTGTTCCTTTTGCTTCCGATGAAATGTACAAATTAACACTTTTTTTCTTAAGTAAGTGTTATTGCCTTACTCTCATCTATTTCGTTTGAGTTATTTGATAAGGCTTTTCGTTAATAATTTACTGAATGTTATTTAAATGTGACTGCTGATTTATTTAATCACTAAGGGGTTTTAAAACAATGTATAATGAATAACACGGAGAATCAAAAATCGTTATATCTTATAATCAGAAGATATCTTCTTGTTATTGTCTGACCCGTTGCTTCACAACTAATCCACGTACATCATCTTCACTTCACCCAAACTGTAATTGTCACATGTAGATTTAGAAATCGTCCTCCTGTCACATATTATTGTTAAAGGAGTAAATCATTAGTATTGAAGTCACAATTATGACAAAACAAACATTTAGCATATTTGGCGTTTGCAGAGGGGTTTTGTTGTGTATCACCATTAGTGTCGTGTTAGAAATAGAGTTTCTAATAGACTTTAGATCGCCTGGAAGCGCGCGCTGACTGACTTTGATTGGGCTTAATGTGAAATGATTTGCGTCTTCTGTTTGTGGATTAGACTTCGAAAGAAGAGTTTTAACATGTGGTGATAACCTCTTCAACAAGCAGAACATTGCGGGTCATCACAGTTTCTCATATTTCATTAGCCTAAATATGTTGTGTACATATATATATATATATATATATATATATATATATATATATATATATATATATATATATATATATATATATATATATATATATATATATATATATATATATAGCAAACAGACAATGCGCTCCTATCACATTAGGACGCGTTGAACTGAATGAAGGGTTAATTGTCTTCAGCAGGCAGTGCAAGCCTCCTTCTTTATGGCAGTGTTGTTTTTCAGAAAGAATTAAGCCTCAGACCAAATCTGTCTTTTTTCGTGGAGGAACAAGACAGTGGCATTTATTTTTTCTAAAAATAGCAAACAAACATAATAATGAAAGCATCTGTTATTGTGAGTATTATTTTTTTTTTTTAAAATAACGGATTCCGTGTGCACAGGTGGTTATAAGGAAGTAAATATACCCCTTTCTTTACATATGACAGCCGGTCTTAATTATACATCAGTTCCATTGTGTTTTGTGAAAGACTGAATGCCTCACTATCGCTCCTCTGAGGTATACATCCTCCTGTTCAACACTCAGGGGAATCAAAGTAATTCAGGAAATACTTCAAAGTACAATGCAGCATGAGTCACAAGAAAGAAAGAAATGCATCTTTGAAAACCCTATAGTATTTACTGCAAAACGTAACATTAAAATGTAAGAAAAAAATATCTTTCCTCCCAACAGGAACCAGTTAAGATTCCCATGTCCAACACATGTGACAAGGAGAAGCTGTCCAGAGAAATAAAGCTGAATGTGACATGAAAGCCTCATCTCGTCCTCTGCTCTTTGACTGATGGTAGGATAAGTAGGACAGAGCTAATGAGCAACTCCCAGATTTAACTTTTTTTTTTTTTACAGAGGAAGTGAAAGCTGTGACAAACACAGCAAAAGCTTTGCATCCAATGAATGACAAGGGATGATGAATAATGTGTATTATGTTTGAGAAACAGTATTTATTAACCTATTTGAATGAACCGAACAAAGCTCATTTCCTGCTTTACATCATAATGGATTCTTTATTTAAAGACAGGGTCATTTAATTAATTAGCGTGGCGAATGGGTATTTTTACATGTCTAATTTTACAGTATGTCTATGGAGTTAATTGTGCCTGATTGTGTGTGTCCTGGAATGTGTGCGCTCATCATAGTTGTCTTTTTGTCTGACTGTGCCTCCATGTGCCCATGTGCCAACGCAAGTGTGTGCCCATATGTGGGTGTATGAGTGCTCCACTGTTACTCGGTGCCTGCGTGCACGTCCATGTGTGTTGTGTGCAGCCTATTAGTGGAGTTTAACCCCTGTGTTCAGGGAGTCACATCCCCTCAACCCACCGGGCTCCATTCTTACTGCAGCACGTTAACATTTTACTCTCTTCCCTCCTCACCCACCCCCTTCACTTTTGTCCTAAGAGGGCAATTAAGGAAACAAACGTTTTCCCCAAGATAAGCTGGCTGCCAGCTTTGCATACTAATGCAATGCCAAGTGGTTACAAATAGTGAGTGCTCTAATTACTGCCACTGTTTTCAATCAGAAATTGCTCAATTTCCCAGGATGAGGTCTCCATGGCTCCAGAAAAAAAGCAAAACCTGACAGAGGCAGGAGACAATCATCTCTATGTGGAGTATTGCTGATTTTGTCTGCCTGTGTGTGTGTGTTTGCTCATGTGCCCGTACGTGTGCACGCGTGTTGGTGCAAATAAACTCATCTGTCTCTGTGTGTGTAGACGCCGGCACGACCCTTTCTCTCACCGCTGCCCTTGACAAGTCAAGACATGGATCCTGTCAGCCTCTACAGCATTTAGCACCACAATTATCCCCCTTTCACAGCCGGCCTGCATTAATGTAAACCACACCAGGCAGTAGTTGCCCCTCAATGATGAGCACAATGTGGTGCACCATCTCTGGGTGAGCAATTTGGTGCAATTGTGCTGCTGTGTGATCATCAGTGCAAATCACGGCCTGCTCATTTATTAAGCAATTTCTGTTGGAGAAAATTAGAAGGAAGACTATTTTAATTTGGCAGGAGATAGTAATATCTCTAAAAGGAACAATAATGCATAATATGGCTGACATCAAACAAAAAAAAAAAGAGAGTTTAGCGACCGGTCAGGGAGGTTTGTAGCATTCGGAAAAAGAAATAACCGTCGTCGTGTGGCCACCAGGAGTGAGGGGGGGGGGCGGGGGGGGCAGCACAGACCAAAGGGAAAGGACTCGCTCCCCGGGTATGAGAATGAGTCGCTCCGTAGGATGCACGCAGGACCCATCCGTTGGCCTTAGCTGACCTTTCGCTCTGACAGTGGCTAATGGAGGGCTGGCCCTCGATCAATGCACTGAGAGGCTGGGTTCATCCCTGCCCTTTCACCGGGCCAGGAAGAGACGGATGCTGCCAGAAGCCACGCCGCGGAGCCATCGACCCTGCCACTCTCCCATCCTGTGGGTGACAGCTGCAGTGCCAATGAGCCTGGGGACGCCACGCTGCCCTGCCACGTACGAAGGACAGCCAGCAACTCTATGTCTGCGGTGGTGGGAGGGAAAGTCACTGATGATGCTTGTGAATGTCAGATCCATGTAAACAACCCCAGCAAACACTTTGGTGTCAAATAGATGTTGCTATGATGGCCTGCACCGGTGTTGAAAACTTGCATTGAAAGATTCAACTTTTTTCTCCAGCTGCTAGTTTGTATTGCCATTATATATCCAGGTGTGCATTACATGCTTCATATTGTCAAAATAGATTCCACTTAGTTGCTTTAATATAGGTTGGATACAGGTGATTACATCAAGATATTAGTTTTCAAAAGTTGAAAACTATACTGTTGTGTTTTGTCCATAAAGAATTGATCAAATAAAGCCAGACTCTAAATGTAGGAAGTTGTTTGCAGTTGTTTGCATTACTTGCACTTAAAATGCTAGCGTAGGGAATATTTCTTCCTCATGCAGCTGGTGAAGTGCTTTACAACCCAGATGGTGCACCACTGTATACCTTTTATCGGCCCTTTTTTGTCAATAAACAACGCCAGCGTAAAAAAACACAAACCAATATTTACTGTGCATTTTAATTGCAAAGACTTCAATTCAAACATGTAAAGATATCCACAACAATAGCAGATAAAACACCCATTCCATATGGGGAGAGAGGAGAAGACATCCAAGAGGTTTAGCACCGATTGTTCTTTTTATTATCATTAACAGTAATGTGATTCTGAAGCCCCCCGTGACCTCCTCACAGCAGCATCTCATCTCAGAAGTCATTCATTAGAACAAACAGAAGGCAAGCAGAAAGACAGTGAGAAAAAGACATGGGGAGAGAGCATAGTGTAAAATAAATTAGATTGTGCTTATTAGATGAACCACTTTGAGATGGCAAAAGAAAGCATGCTTCAGAAATTCAAAGGATTTCTCATAGTACAGTGTTTGGAGATGGAGATGTAAAGTGGAGCCCGTGATCCAGCTGTTGGTCTTGTGCGATGTGTAATCACAGTTACACTTACTGTCCATTTTGGGTTGTAAGGCCCACGGGGAGCCTTGAAACATGGTTCTGAGCAGCACATGTTTGGATTGAGATTGGGCAACAGTGTTTCTGTTCAAGACCTAGACTGATGCGGGCTGTGGTGAAACTAATCAGAAAGCTTCTTATGTCTTCTTCCTCTGATATAAATGGATTGTACAGTCCCCCATGATTTGGCCCAGTGTTTACTGAATACAATTTCTTACACTGGAGTGACAGTAAAGGCCACCTCTCTCAATTAAGCCCCATTGGTTCCTCCTCCGTAAGAGGAATCTGACAACGTTTCTCTTCGCACCCCCCGGGGCTTCTTATCGTCCCAGTCCTGTAATGGTCGACCTCTATACATGTTAATGTGTGAATGTATACATATGTGAGGATAAAATAGGATACAGAGCGGTCAGCGGCTCAGTTGGGCCAGGGCGGCGGAGGAGGGGGAAGGGGAGAGGGGGGTTGAAGAGAGCCGTGTGGATCCTTGGAGTGGTGTGACAGACTCCCCAGCCTCCTGGTAGGATTTGTTGGAATGTGAGAGAGGAGGATTTTAGCACCAGGCGAGCCACGCCAGAGTGCTGCAGACTTCATGCCATCTGTCTCAGCCTCCATCCTCTCTTTGCCAAACTCATCAGACCTTTATTTCCTCTCCCTCTATCTCCTTCTCATCCCTGTTCACAAGAGTAGCGGACATACTGAGATCTGCTAATGTATTGGAGGGAAAAAAATGGCTGGGCTTAATAAACAGATTCGAAAAAAATCGCGATTGATTAATATGTATTCTTGGAGCTAATTGTCGGACAGCCCTCATGGAGATGAAATGTGTGTTCGATAGCCCTGCCATTTGTTACTTGACCAACAGGGAACGAGAGATGGATATTCATACTATGGCAGATCTGTTGGTCAGTTAATAATGAAATATGTTTCAAGGGAGAGCCAAAAAGTGAATGCATCATGATAAACAAGTACCTTAATTAACTTTTGTATCATACTGTATCATGCTATGAATAATATCTGACTAAAATATCTCCTTTAAATGAATAATGCTCTGTGTCGGTGTGGTTATTTTGTCACTGCATTTAGAATAGTGTATGGTTAGTCTATACTGGGAATATAGTCTAGTTCACAGATTAAAGTGCCAGTTCATAAAAATGAGAATGTTACCAAAGGTAAACTTAACCATGAATGACTAAATCACTTCCATTGAGAGATACGCATAATGAACTCAAAAGCAGATCTTCACATCAAATGGGTGTGTGATTGTGTTGTTTGGATCGGACTGATCTCTCACCCCGTCTCCCCGTGTGGGCGACTGGGGAGGAGGCTGAAGGAGATCACAGGGTGGAGCTGAACCGGCTCCATGTCCTTAACCTCTTTGCAGAAGGGCAACGAAGGGTGGAGGGAACGGAGACGAAATGTACCCTTTGTCCGAAAGGGAACACCGGGTGGCAGGAAGTGGGCAGGAGGCCTTTGAAGATGACCCCTGGTCTCCGCGCTGGGATGGCCTCTACGATCGATCCGGCCAGAGATGGCAGGGAGGGAGGGGAGCCAGGTGCCCCCAGAGAGCCTGCAGACCAAGCAGATCTATTATGGGCGAGGAGGCCAGCGGAGTCGGCTAGGGCCCAGCCCCACTACTCCCAGTCTGGCTGCATCCTAACAAGCAGGCAAATACTGACAACAGTCTGGAGCACAACAAGCTCAACAGGCATCACATGAGAACTTTCGGAAGGATTTCGACTGCAGCAGGCTGTCAAATCAGTCTATACAATATTGCGCAACACTGACTAATTGGTGTGAGTGTGTATATGTAGTATGGTACATGTGACAACGACGAATGAAATACATGCAGGTCAGTGTAGAGCTTTTGGAAATGCAGCTGCATTGAGCACATTTTGAAAGAAACGGATATTAGATCTATTTATTCTTTGACAGAACACAATTCACAGATTGGATTTAAACGCCTTGAGGAACTGCTGCAGGAGATGCGTGTTGAAATAATAAGGAAATAACAAAAATCCAGCGATGCTACATAACAGGAGGAAATCAACCTCAAAAGGAAACAGACAAAGAAAACACAAAAGACCAAAATTAATTCAGCATATATTTGTGCACATCTGCACACGCATGCGAATGCGGGGAAGCTGCTAAGTGAGCCAGTAAATTGAAGACATTGCTTTGAAATTGTCAGAAGGAAAACATCAGCAAATACTGAACAGCCATTATGTGCTTTGGGGTGCCTTTGCCTAATGCAAAGTATCTGAGGATGAAGCTGAAATAATGAGAGAAATCAGTGAGAAATGTGTAAGTAGGTTTATACATGTCTATAAATCAGGCATCCCATTCAGCTAGAACAACACTAGATTGTTCCAGCATTTGTATTTTGGCCAGCTTTGGAGGAGGTGAACGCTATTAGCGTCTACGCGCTCATCCCACCGTACCTCAAAGATGTTTACTGCACACAACATGCAAGCAAACACACGTGCACACACTTAAACGCACAAACAGAAACTCTAATCCCCCCCCCCCCCCCCCTCCCTCGCCTCAGCTTCTCCCTGGCCCGGGCGTGGAAATGAAAGCTGGGCACTTTGTAGAGGATGGCTGGAAGAAATGAAGACGTGTCTGATTTCCACAGCAACCAATAGTGATGCAGCGCTCGGTACTCTCTGCCCTCTGATAGGTCTTTGTCACTCCCTTCATCTCAAGGCCCATGTCATTCCCTCTAATCCCCCTCCCAAACACAAACAGGCCAATCCTGAGACAAGGCTCAGGGGCTAGGGAGGGATGAAGGAGCTGAGGCATGGAAAGAGTGAGGGATGTGGTTCAGGAGGAGAGAAAGGAGCACCAGAAGCTGATGTTGGTGTGAGCAGGAGCCCGTGTGTTATTATTAATAAAGCAATAAAAAAAAGTGAGCACATCAAAGCATACAGGGGCTATGCTATCATACATGAAAGTACTGCACTATGGCTTAATGTTTCCTAAGGCGTGTTATGGTGACGCTGCTTTGATTTGAAATGCATTGTGTGGAAAATGGATTTACAGGAGTGGGGAGAGAAAGCTTGGTGTGGGTGCCAGACCATAATTTAAAACTTGACCTCATAGGCTCTTCAAAGGGTGTGTGAGTGTGGATATTTAGGACGTACGTACAGTATAAGGTGTGTGGGAGATTAAACAGCTATACATAAATAAATAAATACATACGTACATGCCAGGGATGTGGAGAACACCTGCGAAAACAGAAAAGGAGCAATCACTGTCACAACTGAATCAAAAATGCTGAATTTCGATCATTAGGAACTAATTTTTCTATTTTTCTTTTCCGAGCAAAGGGTGCCCGCACCTCATTATATTGCACTTGCTCCTTTGTCGATCGATGCCTGCAGGTAGTGTGACATCTTTCTCATCATTCCCCCGTGGCCAGGTAATTATCCTAATCTACCTTCCTCCTGTGCTCCAGCTCCTGTGCCACACTGGCTCAGACCACCTCTGTGGCTTCATTATCAGTGCCGGGACTCATTAATGGCTTGACGGCCTCGCTGTGCAGGCGGCTGACAGAGAGAAACCACGGGTGAAGGAAAAGAGGAAGAAGCAGAAGGAGGAGGAGGAGGAGAACAAGAAGAGGGGAGAGAAAATGAGACACTAAAGAGCAAGGGGCTGCCCTGAAGGTTAACATCTCAATCATGGGGGACAATACTCTCCAGTCCAACGGCTTCGGCTCCTTAAAAGTCATCGCTCACTGATAGAGGACGAGACTATAGGCCATTACGGGGTCAAAGAGGAAGTCAGGAGATCGGCTATTGTACGCGCTGCAGTAAAATGACCATGAAGTGTGTGTTTGAGGGGACAAGTTGTCTTGTCCATGTATGCAATTTCCTTATAGCCCCCCCTCCCCCACATTGCAAGTTTGAAGCAGCTATAACCTCACAACATACAGAAGGACTGGGGGTGGGAATTCAGTTTCACTTTTTTTTCTGACAAATGACACCCTGACAGTTGGAAAAAATGTTGGGGTCCCTGAACAGATTTCTCAGTTACAAAAATAAAATGTGTTGGATTAGACAAAGACAGACATTTTACATTCTACTTTTGAACCCCAATGAGAGCACTGACAAATGCCACCCCACCCCCACTCCGTCTGTGCCATGATTGTTTTTTTCTCTCCAGAAATGTCATATAGTTAAGAGGTGATAATTCTATATGGCACAAACAGACACTGACGTCGTCCAAGTGTACATAGCATATAGGCTGACACAGATTGAGATGGTGTAACGTGTCTTTGCATCACTCTAAATAGCCACGCGAGCTTTGCTCATTCTTTATATACCAGTGGAAACTTTTGAAAACCGATGAGGAATTCAAACGCAGAGCCCTAGGGGTGAAAAAATATATTCTTAGGTTAAAGTTATTACAGATCTCAGTGATGTGGTTGAATGTGTAGTATTCCTGTTTCTGTGTAGATGAAGCCGACATTCCAGAAAGCTAAAAAAAAATGCAGAAAACGGCATACTAAATCCTCTGAGGGTTGGTGTTCACATATTCAGTTTGCTGAGAGAAACCACAGATCATTGACTAAATGCATAATTAAAGCATGCTGATTGATGAGGCATGAGTTTAGCATGTTTAGGCTATAAGGACTCAACTATAAGGACAAACCATGTAAGAGATTAAACATGACATGCAAAAGCTAACTGCAGCTGCCACTACAATGGTCTACACTTATATGATGACAAATTGTAAAAGTGTGGGTGGGTTTGCACCAGTCGAATGAGCAACATTCTTCTTACACACCTCCACACTCAAACATCCTCTTTCACAGATGGAAATAAAAATCAGTGCTCTTTTGCAGTCTGGTGGTAGCGTGACCGAAACCAGATAAGATGCAAACGAGTAGAAAAATGAAGGTACCCAGAGTCAATACGGTCCCTTGTTTGACCCAGGACAGAATCCAAGAAGTAGTGTTGCTTTTGAGTTAAAGGACCCGTTGACCCAAATTACAGAAAGAAAAACCTCTCCAGATATCTAGCAATGCTTTTTCTTCAATATAAAGTAAGTCCATAGAAAACTTTTCACAGTCTGTGGATTACAAACAGTAACGAGGACACACTAAATTAAAATGTCATTACATGGCTACACATCCAATCCCATGATCTAAAAGATCTGAATCAGGGGCTCACTGTTTATGCTGTGGATCTTATACTGAAGCTCAAAAAGTGTCTCATGAAAAGAACAACAACTTTTTCACGACACTTAAAGCCAAACAATAGAAATCTGGTGGCAATAAAAATTCAAAAGACAGTGTGTGGGTGTATTAAATGGTTGTTGTAAAATCAAAGATTCTGTGTTTTCTCACTGCTAAGTGCTGCTTTATATTGATATACATGCATGTATTGTCCTTAGTGCAGCTAGTGGAGGCTGAAAATGTTTAGATAATGTAAATGTAAAATATAAAGATCAACAAGGAAAAATGTAACTTATATACTGTATATGCAGATAACATCACCATTAACAGTATCCCTGTGTAATTATGACCTATATTATTTATATGAACATTATTATGAAGCATTGTAACTCTCATAGCAGCACAAAGGGAAATGTTACAGTGGATGTCATGGACCCAGTTTTTTAAAGTGGTATCTTTGTTACTGAGATACACCACAACAACTCAACTTACAGTATCATTAACCAGTTCTAGTTTCATAAAAGAGGTCAGTACAAATTCTGCCTTTAAACAGCCAATTAGAATTTTGGCAGAATTTATGTAATTGTACATTCAGAGCCTCACCCTCTTATTATATAATGCTAAACATTGAAATGCTTCCAGTTTAAAGTACCTTTTAGGACGCCTATATTTGGTAAGCATGTAAACGGATGAATTAAGGTGGAGGTAAATGCGCATGCTTGGGGCTCAGGAGGATATTAATACATTCTCCACCCCAACAGACTCAGCGTCAGATGGCACATGCAGCTCTATCACAGGGCACAACTCTGAGTGGGGTTTGGTGCAGACAAGCATGAAGACATGCTTTATTTTTTGTCAAGGGTAATGTGATGATACTGGATGCTACAACAATCTTTTTACGCAGGATCCTGAATCAGAAACATGCTATAAATAAATATGCTAAAATGGGTTGCGCTTCAAATGTTTCTTTTTTTCTATCCACAAGAAGTTGGCAGAGAGGTAAAAGCAAACCTTTTCTTGGCCTTTCCAGGTCACGAGACCGCTTGAAAGGTTCAGGTCTGCTTATCGGAGCGCTTCAGTTTCTCTGTAGTAGATCACAACCTTTTGTTTGTCATCCTGTATGACACAGGCGATACAGTGAAGCTCTCTGCCTCAGGTCTAATGCTGAGCAACGCGTCTATATGGTATATTGCAAGGTAACGAACATCAGACTTCTCAGCGTGTAAAGCGTATGCAGGGGAGCATGCAGGCGGATGAAAGCAGCGGTGGGACACTTTTTTGTTTTGCATGTAACAACCCAAACCTTAGTCCCTTCCATAAAAGGATAATGAAGGAATGTAAAAACCTGCTGTTCTGCAGCTTTGCTTTGACAAACCAAAATAGGATCCAGCTATGAAGAGTGTTCCTTACAAACAAGCATCCGTATAACAGATGATATGAGCCGAATTCCCTCTAAAGGCTGTGGAAAATAGCACACACAGGATACAGTTAAAACAAGGTATTTCAAATGTGTTGCAGTATTTTGACTAATTGCAGTGTGTGGATCTTTGCAGGAATGTGAGTGTAAAATGCAGCATTTTGAAAAAAAAGCTTTCAGCTGGTGTAAAGGCAACAAAGCCAACATAGCTCTGAGAGAATGTGTTTATCATTAAAATATAAAGAGTTCATTCTTGACCTTGGAATCAATAGTTTTCCAAAACAACTCTTTTCAAGGGCCACTTACTCTCTGCTCCCAGACCTTTACAGACACATTAGAGCTTTCATTACAAAACTATTTCACCACATGAAATAATGGCATTAATACCATAATGTTTCATATTTAATCTGATGTTAAATGAGTCTACCTTATTATATAAAATATTTGGTGAAGGAAACGTGTCTTATTCATATACTACCTGCCCAGTTTTTTAATGTTTGTTTATTTTACACAAGTCTTAAGATACTGAGTATATTTACTCAATTACTGCCCTTAAGAACAATTCACAGGCACAATTAACAGGCACTTGGAAGACCAGTAAATGTTTGGTCATTAACAAAAGAAGCATCTACACGTCATTGAGTAATGATGTTGTTGCATTTCAGAGTCAACATGTAGAATGAAACTATTAGCAATATCTTCTTATAAATACTTCAATCATGGCATTATTAATTGAGCAGTGCAAGTTGTGCCTTCAGGCCAGATCATAAGTGGGATTACAGAACCAGGTAAAACAACCCATGATGACCAAACGAAGACTTGTTTATTTCCATTTCAAAGCTGCAGCAGTATAAAAACACTAAAACAGACTCTGATCCCCATCTGAGGCAGTTTGCAAGGTGTGCTTTTAGCTTTGCAGAGGAGTCTGTTAGTCAAACAATGGGAGAGCATTAAAACATGCCAATAGAGTAGTATTAGTCAACAGCCTGAGTCAATACACCCCACTGGGCTGCATGTCTTCCTACAAACACAAGCAATCGCTTCACAAGGCCTCGGCGCTAGATAGAAACATCAATTACAGTAAATTACACCAAAACAGTGTGAAACACTTCAATTTGTTAAATCTCCTGAGCTGTCTGAGCTGTTTTGGATAAAAGCAGAGCAGAGCACTGGAGTAAGATAACATTTAATAGCCCTAAGATACAGCACATTGCCCTCGCTCTCGTTGGTCGTGTTTATGCATTGAATGAAGGAATTCTTTATATTTTCATTCCTGGGACTCAGAAAACATTATCAAACGCATAGAAAACACACTCAAAAAAGATTCCTTTTTATTGTGCACCCTACTTTTTAAACGTACAATTCAAAATACTATCATGACTTTCAAAATACACATGTGCCCAGTTGTCTGATGGCACTGGGACCTTTACAGAATCAAAGTAGTACTTTCAGTTTGGGCCCAAGATCTAAGGGGTTAAAGCACTTTATGTGTTTATTAAGGCTGTTATTTCAAAGTGCTGGGATACAGGTTGATAAATTCTGCAGTAAAGCCACGTTGAGACAATGGAAACAAAGGATAAAATACCATCTTGATTTACACACTTGCTACCCTGCACAGAAGAAGCACAAATGACGGGCTTTCTAAAGGTAGCAGCTATATGCTGCGAAATGAAAACTTCCAATTTGGACAAAACTTTGTGGCGCTTCAATGACTTCCCTTGCTATGGTTGATTATCCAGGAGGGGTGTTGGTTGCTGGGGACAGATGAAGATTTGGCTGTTTCAGGGAACGTTTTGGGAGGAGGGCGGGGTGTTGGGGTGGGGAGGGTGTGGGGTAGGGGAGGGGGGCTGGAGTAAATGAAAGACAAATGCGAGTAGTGCCCACTCAGCTATTTTCCCAGTCAAGATCAAAGACGTGCCGGACTGGCCGCTCCACGGGAAACTTGAGATGGGTCCTGCCTTTGTTTGCTGTTGCTAGGAGACCTGCACAGGGCTGAAAGTGTTTGCAGTGGGGTACAACATCAAAACCATTTCCAATATAAATGTTTAAGACAGCCATGCATTTGTGTCCTAGGCGTTCAATTTACCGAGTTCATTGAAAACATTAACAAATAGCCCAATGACTCATCCCTCTGTTCGTCAAGAAATGCACTTCTTGATGTTTGTTTGTAAAAGAAAAGTCGTCAGAAACCTTTACATATGTACACACTTAGAAAGGGCGCCAGTGTGTGAACACTCTGCACAGTATCAGTGCTTTGACAGCATGTGAGCATCACCGTGTCGATGCACAAACCAAATGCACCAAACAACAGTAAAAGCAAGATTAATGCACCTTTTGGCCCAGTGCAGGAACACAGCATGTGAAACTGCGCACACAACTTAAATGTAGTTTGATATATTTATAAGCTTCCCAACGAAGCTAATTATGATGCTGTTATCTATTAATGGACCCCATGATAGTTAGGGTGGCTAGACACGTGTCACAGAGAGCTCATTACATATCATTAGTTCAACACTCTAATAATGTCTACACCTGCTGAGCAGAAGATAATGACTTGGCCCCTGATATTTGCAGGACTATTGTCTAGCAAGCAAAGCACCATCAGGAGGATACATCCACAGGCTGGAAAGCCGCATGAAAACTGATAAAGCTATACAATAACTTAAGGTACACACGTTTATTTTTTTCTCATTTGTTTTAAGCTACAGCAAACGCAGCACAGTAAGAGAAGAAAGCATTTGAGTTCTAAAAAAATACAGAAGCAATATTACAAGTAATATATCCATATTTATTGTTTCTGATGGTAGCTTACATTCCTATAATGTACTGGTTCACACAGTATTACATAATGTTGTCTGAATAGCTTCACTTTTATCCATTTCCTCTTAATTTCAGGATCCAATATCTCATTTGAATAGTGTACATGGGCGACATCTTGTACATAACTCTGAATGGTAGATTTGTAGATCCATACATAGGATATGGACTCTGTCTCGTGACTAATGGGACACTTAAAAACTGCCATTGCCACGAAAGTGACCTTCATGTCTGGAACGATAAAGATTAGAATGGTGCTGTGTCTGCCTTGTGTTTTCACTACGTGAGCCAACTGGCACAGCGCTGGCGTCCTCTCTCCGGCTCACAGTCTGCCATGATGACAATGGCAACCAGCTACCGCATGGCATGCAGAAATGACAAAGCAAGCCAAGGGATACTTGGAAGATATGAAGATAATACAACACAACTGTTTAATCACACTTTTAAGAAAACGTAGTCCTGGGCATCGCTAACCTTTTTGCATTTTTAGAACATCAGCCTCTTCCTCCATGTTTAGAGTACACACCGGCTTTCAATGGCTTAAAAAAAAGGCAATTTCTATATCTGGAAAGAAGAAATTAGGTTATTTGAGGATTCTAAGTTTGGATCCTCTAAAGGACTGAATTTCTTCTCACCACCAACCACTCGAAATGGCCCACATTCAAGTGCGCCACAAGCTTATCAGCTATGTCCTGCCATAACCTGTTCCAGTCAGTAAGTGCTCGTGAAGCTCCAGTTGAGGAAACGGCATCGTACGTTCAGCAGACAGACGGTGACAAACAGACTCAACATCCATTTGTTTCACCATTAGAGAAAAAAGTCCAGGCTGATCCTGCTGTTATTGTCTTCAGCTGAAGAAGGCAGTTGTCTCGTCCGCCCCCCATTACAACACACTGCCGCCAAATCCTGCATCAGCAGTCTACTTTAATTGGTGTGTGAAAAGCTGCTGCATTAACTCAACGTCCTGCAGATTTATGACTGTTGAGAACAAGTCTGTATGAATTGAATTAGTTTTTGACTGTTCATTTGGCCGCCACCTGCGTCTCAGTAATACAAATACTTCACTTGTTATCAACACAGACTCGTAGTGGGTCTGATTTGTTTGCCAAATTTCTAGCTCCATTTAAGACTTCACTGCCAACAGGCCGCTACTCTGATTAAAAAAATAACATAAATCTAAAACCTATTGTCCTTTGGGTGCCCTTCTCTGCAAAGTGCAATATTGCGATTAATAAATCATCTATGAGATAATTTATGAATAATATAGACATATGCAACCATCAGATGTTTAATATATAATAGGCATGGAAACACAGTGGGAAAGCTTTGAACAGATCCATGAATAGTAAGAAATATGACTCATATGTCCTGGGGCCTGATCTGATGATTGTTAAATCTTAATTTGAGGTTAATTTAGATTTGATTGATAATTGTTGCTTCCATTCCGATGATCAAGACCCTGAATTTGGTGTCTTAAATAATATATTATTGGTTTGTTTGAGATAAAGAGGCAAATATTTTAAACTTTCAACAAGAGCTTTTGTTTATTGGTGTGACAAACTGTCTGTGCAGTAAACTCTACAACTAGTTTACAATGAAGAATCCACCCTGTGTTTGTTTTGTGCTGCTTCAAAGCCGTGACAGGTCTGAATGATAAGTTAGCACAGTAGCCAAGACGCTTCCCTAAACAGTTCACCTCTGTTTTGGGGATGACTGCTGCCTGAACTCTGTACCCCCACTGAGACAATAAAACGGCTGGATGACTATAGGACTAGCAGAAAGGCCGACAGTTTATAACTCAAGAGAGGCGAAGCTATACAGCCTGTGTGAAGATAAAGATTTAGTAACGGTAAGAGATTGGAATTCTCTCAGTTTGAGGTCAGACGGCCAAAGTTACCTTTCTCAATTCCCTGAGGGTGCATGAGGAGACCCTGCACTCAAGCTGGAGCACACAGTTACATCCCTTCAGCTCGAGACAAAGGAGGTGTCGCTGTGAATCAGAGGCTTCATCATTCCAGCCGATAATTGCTTACTAGGTTTGTAAATGACATGCACTGTGATGAAGAACATTGGAGTCCGTCCAAACTTTTACAACCTAATGGAACTATATGGACTTGAAGGGGAAAAAAAAGTTCACTTAATCTATTATAAATGGCTTGCTCAGCCCTCACAATAAATGGCTCTTCATAGACTATGTTTAGACTGATATCATTTGGTTCACACTCAGTACAGAGCATGCAAACGTGAACAGGTTGTTAATTTAATTTTCTTTTAAGTCATTTTTACATTAGTCTGGAATATGTTAATTTGATTGAGATAAGAAACAAAGTTATTTACACCGTCAACCATGGCATGTCCATTAGTCGGAAAAATATAAACTAAACAATAATAATTTAAAACCTTGATTTGTAGTAAAATGTCATTATTAAAACATAACATTTTTGCAGTTTGTGTAGTTGCATATGTTATATATGCAGAAGAGCTAAGGAGAGAGAGAGATTCACAAGTGTAGGCATTGTCACTAGATACTTGTAAATAAAGCACAAACATCCTTGTAAGAACCTTTAACAATAGCTTGAACTGCATCATGCAGCTATTATAATATAAAAAGGAAAAAGACCACTATATTCATAATATTTGACTATGTGCCTTCTATCTAAACACTTTTCTACACTAAGAAAAGTTTTTAGAGTATTCTAAGATCAAAATAATTGTCTAAATACAGTCATACTTTTCAATTATACACACAAATGTACACTGCACACATTGAACTTGTAATTTTGTAAAAAGCAAGCAAAAGTTGAAACATTAGAGCAGTATTATCTTGAGAGTGACTGGTACATAATGATATAGGAGTAGTTTAAAAGTCTTGATCTTTTCACACTCTGAGAAAGAACTGTTATTGGAGAGGATTTGCTGTGAGATTCCCTTTTCATTCTAACGGCATTAAAAAGCGTAAAGACTGGAAGACAGAGGAGCGGCGCTGACGTCACAGTCCAAGAGTCACCCGCCGTGTGTTCGGCGTCTCCAAGTGAAGACTTATCTGCAAAGAAGTTTGGACGGACAATGTGGGTGGACAGGGCGTGAAACTACTATCATCATCAGTTCTGAATGAAAAAAAGAAAACATATCTTCCACAAAAAAGAAGGCTCATTCCAATTCAGCTGCGTTGTTAGGACAACGAGAACCATCCCTCAGATGATTAGTTCCACTTCAAAAGAATTTACTTTCCGCAGTGGAAACGTCCCCCTTTTGTGTCCTTACACAGGGTTTTCTCAGCCCAAAAGAAGAATCGTATGTTTAGTCAGCCTGTTTATTATTCCTTCTGTTCCCACTACAATTGTATTAAATAAATAGAGTACGACTAACAAAGGCCTATTAGCCCATAAACATGTCCTGCTACACACAAAAAAGGCTAAATCACAGTCTCCGCATAAGAATTAAGTTACTCTACATGCTGGTAAAGGCATAAACTACATTGCTCGGGACATAGTACCAACTAAGAATGTCTTGTCACTGACATCATGAAACATGCATGTTACGGTGCACATATTTTGTCTAACTGAAGATTTGTTATGTGGCTCCGAGTCAATTCTGAGACGCCGCCCCCTGCAAAACAGTGCTAGTCACCGCTGATGGATGCATGCACGCTTTAAATTTACTTTACACACATTTACACATTTTACTTGTATTCCTTAAGTTAGTCCAAAATTGACTCAAATGTATTAAAAAAGCGTTGTATTAATTAATAAACACTGTTTGTTACGTACAACTTCATGTGCGTATTACTGTGTGGTTAAAGCAGAAGATCAAAGAGAGTTACAGCAGTTAGCTTGATTGTAAGCTTGACTAACTTGAGATTTTAGAGACACAATTTCAATGTGAAAGCAGCTCAGCTGAAGTTCTGCTGGTTGCTCAGATAAACAGACATATTGCCTGAATCAGGATGAAAAGTGATTTAGTTTTTTTTTTGACGTACCCTGCGACTGGCAGCTGTGACATCATGACTTTGATTTGACGTTTCTTGTTTTTTAATGTTAGGTTTATTTTTAAAGCTGAATCCCCAAATCAGCCTGAAATACAAACATGTCTGAAGGCCTTTAGGCAACATGCAAACAGTCCAGCAACAGTCAATAAAGATGCACTCAAACAAATAATCAATATACTATATGCAAGGAACCGTGTAAAGAAAAACATATTCTTTCATATATTGTTGAATCTTTCTGTCTCGTTCTTTCTACAACTGTAAATTCCTGGTTGATTTAAAAAGAAATGTGTCAAACCACATGAATCATTTCAGTGGTCCACTACTGCGTGGCCTTTGATGAATATATTGCATTACTTCTATTGACTGGAAGTGTGCCTGGTGTGGCTCAGGAGCATTTATCCTTCCCTTCATGATGCGTGGTGAGCCTCCTTGTGACCTACAGTACATTATTATGCTCAGCAGAAAGAGGCCTCTTGGCACAGGACACGCCAGCAGCAGCCCTTTAATGTTATCAACTGTCAAAGCTTTGATTTCTGATTGATGAGTAAGGTCGGAGCAAGAGCAGAACGACACAACTGGTCATCTCGGCCCTTTTTCCACAACAGGAAGCACATCCTTTAACAAACCCTCAAACCTTCAGCAGCTGCCATGAACGCCACTCGTATATAACTGTACAAAAAGTCCATCTCAGCTACAAATGTATAGAATAAACAGTACAGATGTAACACATGTTGACTGAGCAGGAGGATGGGAAGACATTTATTTTACTGACCACAAGCCAGGATGAAAGAGAGGAACTGAATGGCGGGAGGCAGTTTATCCACAGTGTCACCAACATTGCACCTGGAGTTTCTGGTACATCAAAAGACTAATGCATGATTCAGGAGTCAGTTTATTAGGTATACACATATGCATAGCAATATAAAAACTAAAAAAGTGACGCTGCTTATGTGTAACTGGATTCAGTATCATACTTAGTGATGTTGTACTGGACCGCATTAAGCTCTGTTTGTAATAGTCTTCCTCACTCATTTTTGTAAACTAGGCGGGAAAGAATGTGACTTCTCGTCAGGATAATGTGGTCCAGTGCAACACCACCTTTAACTATGACCTGAGGTAATTGAATTTCACAAATGTATGACAATATCAACAAAACCTGGGCATAAAGGTAACATATAAAGCACGATTTGGATTGCAGCAGATTGCACAGGTGTGTAAGCTAAAGCGGCCAAAAAAAGCCTTAAATTTAAGACGAAAACTGAATACTGGTCCAAATACATTTTTATTTTCCCCCTTTTCCTGATAAATGAGGATGAGCTGACGATGAAAAAAAAAATAACTTAACTCAACTGCAACTAATTGCTCCTTTCATCTATCCAATTAAAAGCAGAATTTTAATCCAAGTAGTTTATTTCTTGTTTTGATAGCGCAACACGTGCCACAGCCTTCTTCTAATCAGCACAGAAATGTGAGCATTGCAAATGAATTGAGCAGCGGTGTTATTTACGCTGTGATTTCCATCGCTCTCTCCCTGCTCTGGGCCGAGCCCACAATGACGGGGCCCATTCGACAACCTCCCTGAAGCATGTGTTGGCAAAGTTAGCTGCTAACTGCTAACGTTTTCAATCCATACCCACTCAGGTGTGTATGTGTGAGAGGGTGTGAGGAGGTTGTTAAAATGGTGCTGAGGATCAATAGGATGTTGTTGTTAGTGAGAGACCTTTCAAGGGAAACATCAGTAAGGTGGCATCACAAGTTGTCATGTGTGATGTTTGTGAAATGTATCTGCAAGGTTTCTACCTTCAGCTGCGTATAAACAGTCAGCAGCGACGGCTCAACCTCCCTGCATTTTCTGTGATGAAACAGCTCAGTTGCATGAGGTAATCTCACCCTTACCCAAATGAGATGGTAATGCCTTCACTCAGGGAATTCAGCAACACACAGCAGCACCTAGAAGGAGGCTGTGCAACTCAAATGGGACTAATAATAGAGCCTCCGTTCTCTTAACTCGGAATCTATATTATACGCTTCAAAAATGAGATCAACTATATGGGTCAGTGGGATTTCTGTGAGAAAAAAGGGAAAAAGAAAAGAGCAACCACGAGAAAATATGCTATGCTGACAACAGATCTGAGGAATGCAGTAGCTAATAAGAAAATTATTTGGGCAGAGTCACAGCTCAGAACTTTAATTAACAGAGCTGGTTTTAACTGATTGAAAGGGAATACATGTCCACACTCATGTGCATGTGAGCCTAATTATTTTCAACCCCTTGATTGTCTAAATAGGCTTTATAAATAAAAGCACAAGTGACTTGAAATGTTCAAAGGAAAATTATTTTAGAAATGGAAATGATCAAAGAGCAGTCTTTCATAACTGGTATGATCTGTGAGCGAGAATACAGGGGGACTTCAGCGCCTCGCTGCTGCGGCCGATGTTGTACTTTAGAGGACACACAAACAACACAATCACACACCTACACACTCACACTCCACCCCCAACATCTGTCTTTCTTACAATACAAGACATTTATTAGCCTCCATCTTTGCTCAGGCTGTCCACACATTAAATTGAACAAATATAATTATTATTAATCTATATGACACACGGTCTGTGATTGAAAAGATGAGAAATTGGATCATCTTCTTGGGTGACACATTTACAACACAATAAATCCTGTTTTATTACAGAGATGAATAATAACCGTGTTTAGATAACTATGTCAGTGGCTTCATGTTGCCTCTGGCATGTTGTTCACATGTGTGAAATACCAACAGCCCACGCTGGTTCTTGATCCGTTTACTCTGTTGTTTATGTACTGGCTGGTGTCTTTACTTTACTTCTGTTGATAAAAGGAAGTAAATGTACATTTCAAAGAGAAAGCTTGGTACTTACAGCTGCGTGGTAGAACCAAGCTGGAGAGAGGGAAGGCTTCTCTGTTCCCTCCAAGGCTCCTTGGCATTATTCATGGCCCTTCAGACGTGGTTCTGAATTAAGTTAATGTGCAGAGCATAGTTAATGATGTGTTTGATCAAGTCATAATAGTAAAAGTCCAATACTGTACATGCATCTTTTTTAGTGATTAATTCATAGCGGGGCTTGTTATGCTAGGGCTCGGGAAGTTTCAGATATTGTGAAATTTCTCACAAGAATGTCATTGTTTTTACAGTTAACTCTTCTGGTTCAAACACAAGTTTTTGTCAGAAATCAGACCTTGTTTTGGCGGCGACCTGAAATCTGTCAAAGCAGGGTGGGAATACTGTATTTGTTATACTGAAAGGAGTTGCATTTCCAAGGGAATATGCTCCTTTTGTTGCAGATACATATTTCTGAGACACACCCCAGTTAGACATGTGGATTGCATAATTATGTCAATTACATAACTGAAAGAATACTATGGCAGCCACACCACAACAGCAGAGCTAATGGATAAAGGAGTGGAGCTGAGGATAAGCGCTAATTACCTCATATCCCTCTGTAATAAAAGAACTATATGAAACACTGCTTTGGCATAGGTGATGGATTTTTGATCCCCTGCCTCTTCCAGACACCTCCAACACCGAATTATTCCCTGCGGACAGAAATAGATGCAGTCAGTTCTGCCTTGTTCTTTTTGAAAGTCATCTGTGGAAGGGTGCAAACTTCACAGGTTTAAGTCAGCAGAGATACTGGCATTGCACTGATCCGAGGAGAAAAACACTGCAGCTGTTTTTGATGTTAAATGTGCTCACACACACACACCTACACATTGTACATCCCATTACCATATCATAGCATACGTCCAATACCAGGTTAGGCTGCCTCATTGATCAGGAACAAGATGAAGGACAGTCCTTCCCTTTGCCGCTCTTACATCCGTTACCTGGACTGCTCAAAGCATCACTACTAACTAATTACTATCTCATGCCCCTTGTGCTCCTTTTATCCTATGGCTAAAGATAATCTATGCCTATGCTTCTTTAACTTCAGAGGAACCTAAATGACACGTTGGTCTGTTTGCATGATTTTATTGATGATGGTAAATGAACAAAGCAACGCTAAGTTAGCTTGCATTTATTCCGATTGCCTCTGTGCCGTGAGAGTGCTTCTGTCTGTGTCTTGCACTTTAGGGTCAACACCACACCAAATCACATTTGTCCCCTCCATTAATGTCACAGCCTTAAAGCAACATATCATCACAGTGCGGAGCTTGGTCTAACTGTAATTGAAAAGGCCCAAGGGGAATTCCTGGGTTGTGTGTGTGTGGGGCCCCTTAACCCCCGCCACCCTACATCCATCATTGTAGAGTTAGGCCCTGGGGTGTTCTTGTAACGCTGAAGGTTAACAGTGAGATCACCATGCGTCCTCACTTACAGCGCTCTGTAACGTGGCCCTGTGGGCCCCCAGGACGGCTACAGAGAGTAGACACTGGCTGAAAATGAGCATCATGTTGAGTACATGTTCATTTGATGACTACATACCGAGGAGTACAGGCGTGAGCGCGTCAACACATCCATGTTCAGTGAATGGATGGACTTCAATAGGGATGTGATCAGAAACAGAATCCTTCCTTCAGATGGCGAGTTCACAGGCTTGATTACACAGCCGCCTTGCAATGCATACTGCAACAGATAAAAATTAAACACTTGCGATTACTCGCTGCTTTGAAACACCCTGGACCGTGATCAATGTGATCTCTTTTTTGAGTTCAACCTCAAACGATGGAGATTTGAGAAATCATACAAAAAGTTCAAATGCGGTATCTCACAAAAGAACCGAATTGTTTGCTAATGAAATGTGATAGTTTTGAGAGACGGGCAAAGAAAACAGGCACTTAGGGTCTCTTTGCACTGTTTTTGTAAAATCTAAGGCATTGTGCTCTTTAGGCTTCATGATCAAAGCCGTTATAACATTTTCAAACAAACTCTTCAAATGCATTCAGTACAATATGAATCATTAAGCAGAGGCTCTAAAAATGTAACTGCTAATTTCACAAAGATCATATACCGTAGAACAAGCAGATATATAAACAGATAAAGAAGATAAAGGCATCAATTCCTGATCTAACGCGCAGATTGAAGCATATTCATCTGACTCTTCACATACATGAAAGCCACCAGCTACCCTTGCCAGGGAGTGGAGGACATTAAGGCTCAGCCTGGTTGATCTCTGACGACGAGGGTCTGAAGGAGGGATTAGAAGCTAGGGGACCAAAGTTATGGTCATTCCCTTAAAAGGATGGCACTGCATCTCATAGGCCTGGAGCTTGCAGGAGTTGAAAGATCTTCAAAGGTCTGCTCACCCCACTCAACTATAACACCCAAAAAACCTTGGATCTATGAATTTCGAAAGACGTGGACTTTTAAAAAAATATTTATTTTTCCTTTTTGCTTTGCAACGGGCCACAACAAATACCCAAGGCCGTATCTAAACTTGTGCTCGCCGTTTGTTGTTTGTTCTTGGTATGAAATAATCATTGCCAGTCATTTGGTTACCTCGTGAGCTTACCAGCTCATAGGAGACGATTAAAGCCTCCATGATATCTCAGAAACTGGCTCATCAGAAAATGTCAAAATATCTGTTATGTAAGGCATGGATAATAAATGAAAAAAAGACATATTTTTAAGAACCATCCACAGGGGTAAATTGCAATGCATCAAAAGACAATTATGCATTAGATATGAGGATAGGCGGGGCCTTTCCCTCTCTCCCGCTGCATATCGGCTGTTCAGCGACACTGAGTTTTGGTGAAGTCTGCAACAATAGTCGTAGAGCTGAGTGTTCGAATGGCTTGGGCTTAAGTTGACAGTGGAGCGACCGTTGGGGAGACTGAATAGGAGCCTAGTTTAATAAGCCCGGGTACAGGCTGGACTACACAGGGGGCTGCAACCGCTGAAATCAGAAAACTGCAGTGCAGATGAAGATGAAGATGAGAAAAAAAATCCAAAGGATCAGTCTGGTAAATTATGAGAGCAGTGACTCTACATTCCTATTCACCATTTTATGGTTTGTAAACACATTAAACATGTAACGATTGCATTGTCTTACGTAAGAGCCTAGCTGAGGGTGTTTTAAAAGCTTAATAATTGTCAAGCTGTCAAATTAACACAGGCTTAGACATGAAACAGATTACCTTCCTAATGTTCTCAGAGAAGGAAGAGTGACATGAGCTACGCATTCACTTCACTCCACTGTTTCATCGTATTGACGGTTCAATCTTTTCCTTTCGAATCAATCTTTGTTCATTGTAACGGTTGCCCTTAGTATGCATTGTTAGCGTCATTGATGCCAAACCCCTCAGTAGCTATACCATTCTCCAGCTGGAAAGAGAATGTGGAATTTTATTTTCAAGCAGCCGCGCCACTGTATCCAGTTTACCGTGTGGGGCTGCAATTTTCCATAGAGAGAGGAAAGCAGATATATGAGCGAAGTTCCATGCATGTTTAGAGGAGAATCTGGCAGAGGACACCTACTTACCGTGGAACCACACTGGCAGAGATTAGGGGGCCATCATGAAGGAGCCATAGAGGGTGAAGATAGCCAGGAGCTGCAGGGATAGAGATAGATGAGACGTAGCAACAAGAGGACCTGCCAAAAAAAGGGGAGGGGGCACAGAGAGGTGGATGAAAAGAAAGCAAGTTGGGGAGCAACAGCACTGCTGGCTTGACCTGGAGAGGATGAGGCGGGACAGAGGGGGGGCAGAGATCCAATTAAATGTACTTGTGGTCAGTCAGAGTCACCGCTGACGCAGCCTCTCCAGTCCGAACCCAGTGCTTAAACCGTACTTGAAAGTATGGGAGCTGCACAGCGTAAGTTACGCAAGATGTCATACATGATTATGATGATGCATAAAAACCAAAGACCTGGTGTGACAAAGCAGCCCACCCCCTGGTACACAGCTGGGGCTCAACCGGAGCATGGCATAACAGAAGCGCACGGGGGGCAAGATGGCAATTCAATGGATCCCGAGGTGAAATGGGTGTATTTACATTAAATTGATGTATACTGTATACCGTGTCCAAAATGGCGCCTGTGCTTGTTGCTAGGCAGAGAGAGCAAGAGAAAAGATGGCGGCGGGCAAGTGGCAAACTGCAGAGGTCTAATCAGTTGTGATTACTGGGGGGAAGGGTGTGGCAGGGTTCAACGATTATAGAATATTACAGCAGCTTGGTCAGAATACACCACAGAACGCTTCGGAGCGTCGGAGAAATGTACCGTTTTGGTTCTTGCTTTTCGGCGTTATACACGTCCTCACACAACAAACGGAAAATCTGTTTCCAATATAGAAAATACAGAGGCTTCTCTGAGCAGAAAATGATGTTTGATTCCCTCTTTTGTGTTTTCTGCGAAGAGATTTACTATTTTTAGAAATAGAGGACAAAAGGGCAGAATGTGGCAGTGCATACAATAGTTGGGGTTTAGAAGATGAGCTCTGAGATAAAATATATTGAGATTCTTTTAAAAACATTGATACTACAGCAACTTCAAAAGCATTTGACGCAAACTACTGATATGGATGCAATGCAATAGAAAGGGATCTCATATTTTTCTGTCATTTCATCATTAAAGTACATTGATCATATCCAACCCAGTTCACCTCGCTTTACTGGAGGAAAGGAGCTTTTCACCACTGAAATATTTTACAACATCAACCACATTTAATGATCCACCTCAGATCATATTACATGACTTACCACAAAATCTTCTCCTCCATGAAAAGTATTGTCTGTACCTAGCTGAGCAGTACTGGTGCAGCAGTACCTTTCAGGTACAGATTGATTACTCATTAGCAAAGATAAATTATAAAAAATGTAAATAAAAAAATGACAATTTTGGATACTAAAACTTCTGAAAGAATCCTGGCGGAAAGCAAAAATGTACTGCAGTCAAACTCAAAAGGAATTTGCAAAATGCGTCATCACAAATATATCTGTCCCTAAAGATGTATCCTTATGAGTATAATTTGAAACGTTTTTAACCATGCACACAACGCACAAACATGTTCATCAGCTTTGCAAAATATGGAGAACAATTACTCTGTAAGCACATTTTATGTGCTTACAGAGTAATGTTTCACTCGTAAATAGCACAGAGGATTAAAACTGTTTTGGGATCTATTGAATTTTGGCTTTTTTTTAATACAGAAAGATGTTGCAACAAAAATAATACCAGCATCTTGTGCCTATCTTGCTTGTATTTCATCGAACAAATACCAGCACTGTAACTCAACGTCTTCTGGACTTTTAGAGTGCCTAAAGTGTATTTTTATGGTCGACACTGGGAAGACATCTTCTAATACAGTCTGGAGCATTCACCCCATGTATTTTTGTGGCCACCCAGACAACTGCCCCTCCATCAAATCCTTTCACTGGAATAAAGAACATCCTTATTACAGCCTGTTAGCTGTCAGATCACTGTAGCATACATTTCAAAGACATGTAAAATGATGCACTTTTGATCTGATTTCCTTTTGATATGTGTAAAGCAGATTGGTATATAAAGGCAGTAACCATCTTTATGTTTAAAGGTATAAAATGCTGACATCTGTGCATACAGGTCCAATGTATAAAGCTTTGCTAGTGGCAGCGGAGCAAAGGTTGTTTTTTATTACCTTATTTAACATAATTGTGACCCATCTGACCTCCACAATAATGAAGCTATTGCAGTACTCTAATGGGGGACAACAAGAGACTCTCATCATCTTTAGCTACACAACAACATGTACTGCAGCCCGGTCCCTCAGTTTCCAATCACTCACCCTTTTATCCTGTATGGCAATAATAACTCATGACAGAGGACTTTAGCTCTGCAGGACTAATAGTGAAACTGGATTCAAGCTCTGCAGAGAAAAAAAGACAGGCTTCAAACCGAAATCTGCACAGCTTATTTCTCTAAAATAATGAGGCGTTTGTTAAAATGTACATCCCAGAAGGTACAATAAACAAGCAAACATGAACAAATATGTCAGCGAAACTGCAGTGAAACAAACAGTTGCAGTGTGTGTTTTCACAACTTTTAGAAATGGCAAAATGAAACAGAACAGCACACACATGTACTATATTATAGAGACATTGGAATTTTTCAATCCCGAAAATATCAATTCAGACACAAAGTGGAGAGCTTCAAATTCATTGAATGCATGAGGCTTGATGGAGTGAAATAAAGTTTTCTCTTTATAGCATGAATAGAATAATGATAATTGTGTGTTTATGTATCTGAAAAAAATACAATATTTTGAGGCTGCATAGGTCATCTTAGTGTTTGCGGCTAGTTTGCCTTCAAGGTGAGACGTGAGTGTGTGTGTGTGTGTGTGTGTGTGCGCGCGCGATTGTGTGCGTGTGCTTGAGTGAGTGACAGAAAGACAGAGCGACAGAAATCGAATAATAAATGTAAAAATGGATTAATAGGATTTGAAATCAGCTAAATTGTCTTGAAGTGGAAGCAAACGGCACCAGAGAACGCGCTCATTGAACGACAGGATGCGCGTGACCTTGAGGCAAACTCACCTGTGCGCCACAAAACGCTCTGACGCAGTTGAGAAAACTCAAATCTGGATGAAAAACTGAGCGCTATTTGGTGGACAGGGCCGTGTTATTTGTTGTCCGGTGTGACCATCTTTTTTTTTTTTTTTGCTTTCCAGATTCGAGGAAAAATAATAATAATCGAAAAAAATAAATGATGTTACTGTTCACCTCGGCCTGTAGAAGATGAACCTCAGTCAGGCCAGTTCAACAGCTTGTGTTGAAGGCCTGGCCAGGTCCTAACACATACAACCTCTGCACGTGAGAGATCGCCGCCGCATCCAGGCGCTGCATTATTGCACAAAATTGCAAACCTGCAAATATGGCGTGAACCATTAAAAAAAAAAAAGAATAATTAGAAATAAAATTTTAAAAAGTGATGAAAATGCATTGATTGGGTTTAACCACACACGCCTGATCAAAGAGAATATAGACACTTTAATAAAATATAGAATACATAATTAATTATACAGTAGGCTTATGTACAGTAGAACTGTATGCTAATTAAACGTTTTCATAATATCACGAACACTGGTTTGAGCTCACACTGGTCTTACTTTGCACAGGAATGTGAAATATACATAATATCAACAAGAATACGAATGCGTTATGAGAATAGTGAAACTTAATCAAGGGGAGAGAAAAACTGAGCCTCGCAGTATTTTAATTACAGACAAACCTGCTTCAGGCCCACCACGTATTGGGTTTGTTCGCTCTGCAAACTTAACTTGACGTAGGCTACATAAAGACATGACTAATGTTTCTACCTTCTCGACATACGTTACAGCTATAGTTTACATTCAACAAAGACCCCTACACGTAGGGCTACATTCAGCAAGACGTCTCCATTTTACTTCCCAGTAAGTTCAGAGCACTCAACACGCAGCTTTCCATAAAACCCTTTGTCATTTTTTTTCTCACTTAAGATAGATATCTTTAATAATTACGCAACACAGCAAACAATTAGGCGTATACACTTTGTAGAAGTTCCTAGAACCCACTGTGGGGTGCATGTGTCTGTGGGCTGTAAGCCAAGCCCAACCAAACATCAACAAATAAAGCTCGACACATTACGCAGTTTCTATAGGATGACTCGACATGTGTGTCACAAAATAGTTGATACAACATCCACAACAAAAAAAAAATACACAGAGTCGCAGAGATACGTGTGTACATGTTTAAGCTACAACATGGGGGGGGGGAAATAGGCCGGAAAAGAATGTTGCTCGGCCGCTTGTGTCCCAACAGGAGCTCAGAGAGACGGGATGTTGTTACACTGCTTTGGTGGGAACGAGTCCACGCCGCTGTGGCATGTGTACCAGCCATTGACGATACTTTTCTGAAAGGGTGAAGTGGAGGGGAAAGTCCTTGAGCTCTGGGCAAAAGTGTGACCTGTCTGGCCGCAGGGGTACTGGGAGGACTGGGACCTGTAGCTGCCTCTCTGGAGCAACAAAGGCTCCAGGAGGGGCTGTGACCTGTGCGCGGAGTAGTCCAAACTGCTGTCAAAATTGTGATGGAAACGTGACCTCGGGGTCGACTCGTCTCGACTCTCTGGGGACAGGGGGACATCTTGAGTCGATGCGGGCGGGTGAGGAGGGCTGATCTGGGCTCCATCCGGCACTCGGGTTGACCTGGCCTCCGTGATGTGACCCCCGTCCCCGGGACGCGCGTCATCGCTCTTGGCGTCGTGGACCTTGTTGCAGTGCAGCTTCATGTGCTTCCGCAGGGAGCTTGGGTGGGTGTAACACTTGTCGCAGCCCCTGACCTTGCACATGTAGGGTTTGTCGCTGGAGTGCACGTGAGAATGCTTCTTTCTGTCGCTGCTGTTCGCAAACCTCCGGTTGCAGCCCTCGAACTCACATTTAAAAGGTTTTTCACCTAAACGTTCAAAGAGAGAAATGACGCCGAGTTACGAAAAGACGTATAGACCCGTGCATGCCCTCTCTCCATCTCTCTCTCTCTCTCTCCCTGGCCGTATGTGCTCATACTGATTAGTCTAAGTCATATGAGTGCCCCCCATCCCAACATCCTTTATGAAAAATTGAGCCTGCAAAACAAAACAAAAATGCACATCCAGGCTTCTCACTGTCACTCTTGGAGTCGCGTTTTACCTTGACTAAAAAAAAGTTGTTTTTAAATGCCATGTCTTACAACTGTTACGTGTCATGAAGTGCAAACGTCTTGCTTGAAAACTGGTGCAGGCCTGATTGCAACAAGTGAGCCAGTCTGCGGACTAAATCAAGGCTGCAGTTAAACATGCATTAGCTTATGATAAATCTGCAAATGCAAAGATGTGTTTAAATTGAGTTATCGTCATGAATTATGGCTATCAAGATGCTAATTGATCTCCACGCACATTGCCCACAGCTGCGCACTGTCCCTACTGCGCACACGCTGATGGAGCGGACGACCAGGAAGAGCTGGACTCATAAATAAAACTGTAATAGTTGCTCTTAAATCTTCATTTTGCAGGCTTCTGTGTTAATGGGTGTCTATCTTTCGGAATTTCAAAGAAATGTTAATATATTTGTTTGACATAAATTAAGTCTAATTAGCAACACGTGCATGTGCAGTAATAAGAAATGCCATTAAGCGTCCCCTTTTCTGTCTCTATTCTCTTTGCTTTCATTAGTAAAACAATGTAACACCACAAGTAAAAGGGGTCGCCTAATAAATATATTTTTTTAATCTCCAGCTCCCCCTCTTTCTCAGAGGACCACTCACTTCGTTCGTTAATTATAATTTCAATTGAAACGCCTGCATTTCATGATTACACCTTGTGAGCTCACGTTCATGCAATCCCTGAAGTGTGTGTGAGAGATAAGATTAAAATAAGATTGCACTGCAAATCCTTTTTGCAGATGATATTAGTGTGCTCAAATGGGGCATAAAAGGAAAGGCCCAAGAAAGTCAGATCTAAAATTAAATGCATCTTACGATAACATTGTGTGGCAAGTAACGGTGATGTAACGAGGATGAGGAAACGTGACTCATTTTGTTTAAATTGATAAATTGAAGGACCTCATTTTGCTGACTGAGGTCCTTCGTTGGCTCACCTTTTTTATTTGCTACTACATCACAGGGTGATGTGCTCTGCTAGTGTTCCTGCGCGCAGGAGGAGAAGATGAGTCCCTGGGAGGCAGAAACGTAACGTCTACGTCACAACTCTCCGGTGTCCCGGAATTTATTTAATAATTTCCCAGAATGAAGTGGGAGAGGCACCCTAACCACTAGGCCTGCAGACTATATTCCTTTGTAACTGCTTGCTGCTACTCAGCTGTGGAGCCTGAACATGCAAAACACGCACACAATAACAGACACGGCGAGAGAAGCTTTGCATAACAATATTCTTATAACAATGTAGGCCTAAATAGCACAGCACAGTGTGATAATAACAAAAACAATGTCTATGTTTTATTAATAATAGTAATACTAACGATAATAATAATGGTTTTAATAACGGTCATAATACTAGTAATAATGTGACAGAATTGGCAAACTTCCAAAATCCGTGAAATGAAAAGAAAAATAAATGTGTTAACACAGATAAACACTGCAAATCTCATTAATGTAAAATTAAATAGTTTGTGTTGGAAGTTTAAAAAAAAACGAACCACATTTTTTTCCAAACGTCACATGCCAATTTTTTTCAATTTAATAACATCAGTATTATTTATATAATCATTTTTACCATCGCCACACAATGTGCTTTAGCGTGGCTATTAACTGACCTGTGTGAGTCCTCTTGTGGATTTTAAGATTCTCTGATCGTGCAAAAACTTTCTCGCAGCCGTGAAAGGGGCAGGGAAAGGGCTTCTCCCCTGTGTGGACTCTGACGTGGTTCACCAGCTTGTATTTGGCTTTGAACGGCTTCCTGTCCCGCGCACATTTCTCCCAGTGACAGACATACTCGGAGTGGTCTGGTCCTCCGACGTGCTCCACTGTCACATGGGTGACAAGTTCATACATGGTCCCGAAGGCTCTGGAGCAGGACAGCTTCACAGCCCCCTCTGGGTCGTCACTCCACTTGCACACGAGCTCATGCTTCACCATTTGCTTCGAGCACCTGAGGAAAGCGTCGCCTCCTCCACGTTGAATTGCCATGTTGAGGGGTTTGTACAGACCCAGGAATTGAGAGACAAGCTGCTGGCTGTTCCCCTTGGGGTTGATAGTTTGGCCATAGGGGTGAGTCCGGCTGAGGAGGTCGCCAGGTAGCCCCAGCATCATCTGGCTGCCAAAATCTCGAGATGCGTCGGTGGAGGTGTGGGCCTGCTCCTGGTAGCTGGAGAAAAAAGCATGGCTTCTGTTGTCCCTGTAGCCAGGATAGTCACGGTACCTTCCAATCCCGCCATGTTGGTTTGCTCTTGATGCCAGTTGATCAGTGACGGGTGGCATGCCGGCTCCAGAGAGATTGCCTCCAATGATAATGCCCCTAGGGCTGTGCTCTAAGCGGTGGCTGTGGTATCCAGAGTCTGAAAAATTGGGAACCGAATGGTCAACATATGCACTGGACCTCGTCTCGGGGTAGTCTCGCAAATTGTGCGAGGGGCAGAGTTTTAAGGAACTGCCAGTGGGGAGTCCCATGTGCTCTCCTGCCAAAGGTGGCAGCACCACGCTGGGTTCAGTATTGCTCTCCCCGGGGTTGACGCAGGAGAGAGGGCAGCCACTAAACCTCGAAAGGCTTGTCATGTTTTGTTGTGATTTTGGCTATGAGTTTGCAAAATCAACCAGTTCAGCACTCAGGATACACCGAGAAGACCTCTCTCTCCATTCTCCCTCGTCTGTGTATCATCTGCATGTGAAATTCTTGGCCGTGAACTTCGCAGAAGTAGGAACCAGACTCGGTTTCGTTAAAGTTGGTGTGAGTCCCATGCCGTTCACTTTGCCCTCTTGATTTGTGGCAATAACCGTGGTAGTAAAAATGCTTCGAAACAGGCCATGGTGCAATATAAAAGCACAGCAGGCAAACCTGCTTTTAAAAAGGGAGCTTTGGGATTGGTTGGAATGCGCTGTGATTGACAGGCGCTGGGTTTGTTTTAAAAGGGACACGCAGGCGTTCACCGCACGACTCCGTTTTTCAAATATCGCAGAGAAAATGCTTTGAAATGTGCCGCGATACTTGCAAATGTTACTGCCTCTTTAACTCCAGCCGCCTTCTCGTGAGACCCCTTCTCCAAATCTCTACATATGATAAATATGAAGCGCAATGTGTCCTCCTGATCATCTGGTGCATAAATCAGGCGATTAAATGCAGACATGGCAAAACACAACACTATCACAGTCCTTCTGCCGTCTTTTCTATCGCTGGGATTAATCGTGCCACAGCAAATGTCCAACTCCTGCCCTGCAAGCATAACAGAGAGGCTGGCCACAGCGTGTCTGGCACAATTATTGTCAAGAATTTCATTTTCAGTGGGGTTTCAAAACGGTGAGAAATACAGGAAACTAATTTCAACAGATAAATCAATTATTTTTAAATTATGCAAAATTCAAATCCTGCCGTCATATGACCACACGGTGTAAGGCAGTATTATTTTTCGGAAATATAATATATACTTCTGAGCTATCATGGAGGTAAAAGTAGTTTTGCGTTACTATTTTATGAATTGTATTTGTATATGGGCACAAAATAACTCGTTGTGCTCATTAACAGGAAAAAATACAACGTTGATAAAGCAACAAGTTGTTCATGTCACCGGACCAACAAATATCAGGATCACTTTACAGGAAGAAAGTTCTTTCAGATTCTGGTAGTTCACTAGGGAATACTTCAAAGCAGGGTGTACTATTTTATATGAGAGTCATTTCCACACATACATCCAGCTGTAATACATTAATAATCATCTGAAGAGCACCATGCGTCTTGCAGGCTCGCACATATGTAAAAATGGTTATGTAAAAATGTAAATGATGAAACGTGAAAAAACAGCAGTGGGTAGGCTCCACTGTTCCTGGGAAACTCTGGTAAACTTTCTTACTTTGGGGTGCTGTGAGGACAGCAGCTTGCAGCTCTGCACGCTCCTCTGGTGCGGCACATACTTCTTTCTGCACGTCCCTCAGCTTTGACGTTGCTCTGATTCTATCAGCGCACTTTCATCAAGACCACTTTAGCCAAATGCCTTTATCTGTTGCGTGTGTTTAAATCTACACGACGTGGCAGTTTATATGTTCACGGTGGGGAAGCCCCCTGATTTATAAAGACTTGATAGCTGGCAGAAATTTTCCAAATTTGCTGAAAATAAAAAGAAGAAGAAGAAGAAAAAAACCCTTTACCACATTGTTATGCTGACGTCACCTGCAGTGGATCCTACAGAGACAAAGCAAGAGGCCCACTTGACATTAAGTGCCGCAAAATAGTCGACAAGCCCAGAACTGGCCTAATTCCGTCATGATTGTAATGGACGCTCATGTTTGTCAACCTTTAACCCGATGCTTTTCCGAAAATGATCGAGGGTTGAAGGCCAATACACCAAAAGTTTCCAATCTGTCATTCAGAAAGCAGAAAGGACACCCCAAATCCTCCCAGGTCCCTATTGCAACAAGAATGTAAAACAAGAAATGGATATTTCTGTTATGATATAATTCAGATTCTGGGGCTGTTCATGCTCACCTTCTCAATAACAGTCACACAGCTAACTAGCAGCAGCTTGTAATATGGAATATGTGTACAAAGGACTTAGATGATTTAAGTGACCCTTAATGTGGTCATGATTTAATTAGAATTTAGCCTAATAATCATAATAAATTAGCCAATTCATTTTACTGCAATACAGTATGGAATTCTAATAAGTATTTCATTTGTAAATGTAAATGTTCAGAACATGCCAAATACCTTGAACAAATTTGTATTTTATATGATAAATGCTAGAGTCATGTGGTTAGCTTCTTAACGATAAACAATACAATTTAAGGGTGAAGATATGGAAACATGTATGTAAGTTGAGGACTTTGTCATGTTACTATAATGTCTTTCCAGATTATTATTATATAGTTTATTGTGATAAAATACTCAAAATCTGTGACAATGTTGCATTTCAAATTTGGAAAGCGATCATGTTTAAATATGTGCATTTATTTTAGCATTTTGAGTTCTGCAATCCCGCCCAACACTCCATCTTTATGAGTGCGGCCATTTATGTTGGTTGCTTGACAGGCCGGACAAAATCCTAGTGACTGTTGTACACAAAATATCACTTCCAACTATCAAAACACACATGTCAGGGATTACTCTTTACAGCCAGAAGATCCATGCCAATCTCAGTACACTGAATACGGACCACATTATTGATCAAGGTTGAAATGCAGAAATTAAATTAAACAGAAAACTAATGGAAGGCTTGCAGTATAACGCCATGTTAAAGACTGGACTTAAAGTTAAGCTAATTTCATATCTTTACAAGAAATGTTTAAAATAGCATGCATTTCCTTAATGTTCATTGTATTTCATTCTACCTGTTAAACGAATAAATACATATAGAGAAGAAAAAAAGAATAGCAGGCATCGCCTTTTCGGGATAGCTTTATGCAAAAAGGCTATAAAAATAATAAACGGTTCCCAGTGAGAATAAGAATCACCAGTAATGTCAACGTAACACGAGATTTGGCAAAAAATAAAATAAAGAGAAAAGGATAAGGAGAATGAAATCATTTCAAGTATCCAAATGTGTGTGTGTGAGCGACACTAAGTTAATGTTCATAAATGTGGTACAACCTACATGTGTGTGTGTGTGTGTGTGTGTGTGTGTGTGTGTGTGTGTGTGTGTGTGTGTGCGCGCGCGTGTATATATGTGTGTTTGTGTGTGTGTGTGTGTGTGTGTCTGTTTGTGTTGAAACAACTGCATGCATCAGTGTGGAGTTGTGCTGAGACATTATAATTGATGAGGGATGGCAGTGCACAGTCTTGCCATGACTTTATGAAATTTAGATGAATTAACAGGTTTGGGATGAGTCCATTTGCAGACAGATGCTCCAGTAAATCACAGCAAGGAGTCAATTAGCCCTCTCCATCAGCCATACGAAGGCAAACACTAGCACTGTAGCAGTCACTCAAGACCCAACTGACCATATAATGTATGAAATATAGATGACGAACCGTGCTGTTTTTCTTGTACTGTATGTAAGTACTGCAAAACCTTTATAATATGAAGAAAACATGGGAAGATACACACTTTATGTTTCTCCTAGGACAAGCAAAAAGCAAACACACACACACACACAGCACAGAAATATGCCCGATAGTGTTGCAACACAGTCAAGTTGTGAAATTACAAATTACAAGACACGTAAACTGTCATTCATCATGTAAAGCTCTTGTGTATTGACCAATTCATTGTCATTATCAGCTGCTACACTTGCATAGAAATCTAAAATAACATTTGATTATAGGCAACAAAATACAACGCATAATACTTGATTTGTGAAAACATTAAGCAGCCCGAAAACAAGCAGACGGAAATGATGCATGTAAAAACTGAATTCCCGCTGAAACAAATGTAAGCCACGATGTATTTCCTTTTGAGAATGTACAACATGCTGGATGATGGTATGTAGACCAGAACATGAGCCTTCATACTGTTGGGGCTCTGCAGAATGTAGGAGATCCGAGAAAAGTGTCAGGGAGGGTGTATTTATAAATCAAGGAGTTGGCAAATTAAACCAAAGCAAAAACCTGCAATATCCTGCAGCACAATGTCTATTCCAGCAAAACAGTGAATCACGATATCAGTCATTTAACTGTGCTGTTGGGAAACATTGACCATGTTCGGCCTGTTTAAAACAGGGAGTACGGAAAACCCATTCAGATACAGTGGTGTTTCATAAATCCAAGAACTTCTGCGCTTTGGTTTTGCCATGGTTTTCGGGAAATTACGATTTAAAGTCTGGTCACTATTGAGTTAACTTCCAGTCCTCAAAGTCTTCTACAGCACAAGAGGCCTGCAGCCAGCCACAGGCCAGACATGGACAAAAAACAATTACTAAACATTGCAGTAAGAAAATATCCAGAAGATTGGGCGGTCATAGGCACATTTCTTCATCTTAGAAATTAAAATCATGCATCTAAGTCATTTATCAATTTATACACTTGAATATAATTTACTGTCTAGTTAGAATGAATGTATAAATGTGAGTTGTTTACCATTTAGGCTGATAGTTATGTTCTGCTCTTTTCCAACAGCATGGCCCTATACTGTCAAAGAGGTATGCACACCAGAATATTGTGATATTTTAAGGTAACGCGCATGCTCAGTTAGAAGAAGATTATGTTATAACCAATGGGCTATCCCAACGCCCAATGAGGTAATCCCTGCAGAGATAACTAAATCATCAAACGATCCATAGTGCTGCAGAATAGCTTCCTATCATATAGCACGTTGCATTACGCTGGCGTTTGAAATAGCGTTAGAGATGTTATACTGGGTCGGACAAAACAGGCCTACAGTTATAGATGTGTACTCATTTAATCTTTTTCTTCAAATTAAATTAACATATTTAAAGGTTAAAATAAATATATAAAATCGTGTCGTTGCAAAACTAGAAAATATAGCAGTATTGATTTGACCAAAATTAAATGAATTAGATAAGTCCAAAAAAATAGAGGTGAGATGTGAAGGGCGGCATGCTCGAGGAGCGGTGTAAAATATTTTGGGGGAAAAATGTCTGGCGTGAGTGAGACAAACGGTGAACAAAAGTCCAGCTCTGTAAAAAAGACCTATGAAGCTGTATTCCCCCCTCTTTTAAGTTCCCTCTGGTTCTATTGTCCAGTAAAACATAGTAGGCCCATTAATGCGCACAGGCAGTCTGCTGCTTTCAGGCAGGAAGACGTAGATTGCATTTTCCAAACCGGAAATTTAAATAAATAAAAAAGATATGACCCAATATTCTTGCAGTCCCGATTCTCTAGATTTGTTTTGATGCTGGTGATATATATATATATATATATATATATATATATATATATATATATATATATATATATATATATATATATATATATATATATATATATATATATATATATATATAGAGGTGTTTTTGAAGCACCCAATAGCCAAATCCCGTAATTCTAGGATCAATTAAATAATACAATATTCACGAAATACCAGTATATCAGAAACAATGTGCAGTAGTTTTAAATCCAAGTCTCCAGCAACAGTTGCTTTACATTAGGCCTAGTCGATGACAGATCCCCTTTTCTCTCAGCAAGAGCCCAGTGCCGACGCTGCTTTTCTGTCGCACACAAACATTTGTGACTCATCTAAACCATGTTACCATGTGATAATGTGGCTGCAAATACACGGCACGTAACCTTAAGTGGCGTATGGGCCTTCACGTTTCAACAAGCCAATAAAATATGGAGCGAATACAGGAAAACTTAACAGGCTGCTTGTCACTTGTGAAAGTTTACAAAGGTCGCCATAAATCTCATACTGCAAGACTGCAGTAGGCAAACTCAGTTAACTATGAGTGTGTGTGCGTGTGTGTGTGTGTGTGTGTGTGTGTGTGTGTGTGTGTGCGCGCGCGCGCTTGTGATCGTAACACTGCGTGTGTGTTGGTGCACGCGCATGCTGTGTGCCGCGTGAGAAGAAGAGTGTGTGAGAGTGAAGGGAGGAGTAAACTGTGAGAGGCTATGCCTTCGTGGTGAGAGAGGGAGGGAGGGAGGGAGAGAGGCAAATAGAGGGAGCGGGAGAGATGAGAGAGAGAGAGAGAGAGAGAGAGAGAGAGAGAGAGAGAGAGAGAGAGAGAGAGAGAGAGAGAGAGAGAGAGAGAGAGAGAGAGATCAGTTTACGGAGGAAAAGGAGATGAAGTGAATCTCATTCGTCGTTTTGCTTCAAGATAAGTTGTCGAGGTTATGTACAAAAAGCGCAAGTGTTGTACTAATGCGCACGACGACCATAAAAAAAGAGCGATGTCTGTTCCCTGCAACAATTAAATTACCATATGAGTAACCGGCCGGAGCAGTGAGCATGGCTGTGTTCCCTGCATGAAAACTAAATCCCATGCAACCTCCACCGGATAAATATGATAAACTGTAGATCTAAACACGTCCACGCGGGTCTGTCTCGTTGACCCCGTTAATAACAGAACAGAAAGACGACGAAGTATTGAACACTCACCTTTTCAATCTATAACTCTTTCTCGAGGAAATGTTCTGGAGTGAATGCGGTGCGAGGAGGGCGAGAGCAGAATGAAGGAGTGATTTGAAGATTTCTTTTTTCTTTTCTTTTTTTTTTTCTTGGTCCAGAACCCCTAAAATAAAGAATGTGAGCTCCTTCCTGGGACAGATTGAGGGGGAGAGGATGTGAAAGGCTTGGAGTTAAAAGGCGCCGCTTGAAGCACTCAGCGCGTCTCTGAACTTGATCAGATTTTATGTGTCCTGCAGCGAGTCAGCGGCAGCCCTGTGAAACTTGCTCAATGGCACGAAATTTTGGCTGAGCGAAAAAAAAAACTCAGGATATTACAATTACTGCCATCTTTCTTTCTGTCTTTTATTCTTCCGTCTACACCCTATAGAGCTTTTGCACACAAAAAATACCCCCTCCCCTTTCAAGCGGCTTCAAGAAAGCCACAGTTTGGATCTGTGCCAAGTACATTCAAGTTTTCAGTTAATAAGAGCCAAACTGGGCACATGAAAGAGAAAATAAGACAGATAAGTCAATGAGATATGCACTATACATTAAACTATCGACATACATATAGCCACATAAATCGATAGATTAATATTCATTTCCAACATACAGGTTTGCCTTCAAAAAGTATTAAACGTTTTTAATAGTTTCCATTAAAAAAAGAGAAACTTCATATGGCAAAGCAAATGCATTTTATGTTGCAGAATAACTTCGTTAACTGCTACTACAAAAAATCATAAGTATTCCTAGAAGTTTGAACGGAATGGTCGTTTAAAACGCTGCAACAGCCTGACAACATGTATCTTTATTCATAAAGCTGTTTGGGAGTTTCTTGAGGGGTATGAATCACGCACGGCTGCATGAGACATGCGCTCCACATAACACATCCAGGATCTGCGCTAGAGTGCTCCGTTATACCTGCAAAATAATGCCTGTAAGAGCCAATCAAATGAAACCAATTGAGACGACCTGCCATCTTCAATACCAAAGTATGCCAATCACCAGAAATCTAGCCAATTAACACACTCCGTGGCAGTCACGTGTCTGAGGGGTAGCCGCGCGCTGGTTGGCTGCCGTAGCACTGCCTCCCGAGTTCATTTATGTTCTGGGAGTGAGTGATTGACTTTATCAGTCCAAGGACATCATCCGCCTGGAAAGGGGGGGAAGTTTGATCCTCTTTCTCACGGATCGCAGTCAACGGGAGTTTTTTTCTCCCAACTCTTTTACGCATAGGATTTTTTCCCGTTTTGGCTCCGCTTGTTTTTTTATTTTAGGATTTTTCGCCAACCGTTGGTAAATCTCGGCGCGGTGTCTGCAGCTTGCGCGCTCCGCTACACTGGATTTTAATTTTATTTTCTGTTTTCTTCCCATCTCCTATAAGTTTTGATTCCGAGCTCATGACTATGCTTCTTGATAGCGGTCCGCAGTTTGCATCGCTAGGAGTGGGGGGTTTCGGGGCACCACGGCACCACGAATTGGGGAACAGAGACCCGGGTCTGGGACTGAATCCCTTCACTGATTCCCCCCACTCCGCGGCTTTCAAAATCAGCCCCGTGGCTCACGATATCGCCTCCAGCCAGACGTCCGCTTTCACCCCGCAAGCCACTGGATATGCAGCTGCCCTGGGACACACTCACGGCGGACAGGTGGGCTCGTATGGCGGAGGAGCGTTCAATTCCACGCGGGACTTTCTCTTCCGGAACCGGGGAGAGCCCACAGCGCCGAGCGCCCAGCATGGGATCTTTGCAGCTTCGGCGGGGAGCCTCCACGGGCCGCCCGGGATCAGCGATAACCCCGGACATCTGTTGTTTCCGGGACTTCACGACCAGGGGGTGAGCCACTCTTCGCCGAGTGGACACGTAGTTAACAGCCAAATGCATCTTGGCTTACGCGGGGACATTTTCGGAAGACCTGATCCATATCGTCCGGTCGCGAGCCCTCGGACGGACCCCTACGGGTCTCAGCTCCACAACTACAGCCACCCCATCAACATGAACATGGGGATGAATGTGCCGACACACCACGGTCCGGGGGCCTTCTTTAGATACATGAGGCAACCGATTAAGCAAGAATTATCCTGCAAATGGATTGACGAGAACCAGATGAACAGACCTAAAAAGACTTGCGAGAGGACTTTCAGCACCATGCACGAGATGGTCACCCATGTGTCCATGGAGCATGTCGGCGGGCCCGAGCAGAGTAACCACATCTGCTTTTGGGAGGACTGCCCGAGAGAAGGGAAATCTTTTAAGGCCAAGTACAAACTCGTCAACCACATCCGCGTGCACACGGGCGAGAAACCGTTCCCATGCCCGTTCCCCGGATGTGGGAAAATATTCGCCAGATCAGAGAATTTGAAAATCCACAAAAGGACACATACAGGTAGGCACCGACGATGCCACGGCCCCGCGTGCGTACAGACACATTTAGAAAAAGAGAAGCCATACTGAATAGAAATTGTTTTGTGTGTGTGTCAGAGTGCTCCAGAAAGAGAAGGAAAAAACAACAAGATGTTTATGTTGTTTACAAGAACCTGAGAAATTGGGCCCACTTTACCTTGGAGAGCAGTTCCCAAATAGTTCAGAGTGTAGTTTATTCTGTATCATTTCTACACACAGCTATAAATGAGTGCTGGCTCAATAATAAAGAAAAGGTGCTTCTGTGTGTTACCTCTCAGACAATGCTGGTAGCGTTTAAGCTACGATAAAGACATGCAGGCTACTTTACTCACTTGATAAAGTTAAAGTGGTTCAGCTGTATCGGGCTGTTAAAAGCGCAGTGCTTTCTGGACGTTATACATATCATAAATAATCAGATCCTGGCGGTGTTTATAATTCTCGCCCTCGTCCAGCCATCCCATAGTGCAGGAGATGCCCTGTTGATTCAGTGTTTACTATACGAGCAGGCCAGCAGTAGCATGAAGGAGCAGGCCTCTTGAATAAATAAAGCCTGACAGAGTGAAGTAGTGGCGCTGTATCCATGTCGCCCCAGAAAATGTAGGTTACTCTCGTTATATAATAGGCTGCAGACTATTTACATGTCCGGTGCTTCGGGTTTACAGGTGCTGTTACAATGGGAGTTTGTTTGTCCGCCATTGGGTTAACTCATGGTGTGTGTGTGTGTGTGTGTGTGTGTGTGTGTGTGTGTGTGTGTGCGTGCGTGCGTGTGTTTAATCCTGCAGGTGAGAAGCCGTTTAAGTGTGAATTTGATGGCTGTGACAGACGCTTCGCCAACAGCAGCGACAGGAAAAAGCACATGCATGTGCACACATCAGACAAGCCATACATCTGCAAAGTGTGCGACAAGTCATACACACACCCCAGCTCTCTCAGGAAACACATGAAGGTAATTAACGTCTTCATTACTCCTTGAACACATTAACACAACACGTACACACACGCTACCCCCCCTCCCTCCCCCCTCCCATCCCTCTACTGCTACAGACAGGGACTATCACAACTTCAGGCATTTCTGAAGATGTTATAGCACTGTCACATTGCGCAAGACCGATGTTAGTTTACACTTTAACTGTCAATTAAACGATTGAAACGTATCAGTGAGTGAGTTGTGAATATTTCACGCTCTGCCGCTCTTTGATCCAAAGCTTTAAGCTTTTTTCGCCTTGTTAAAAAGTAAAGCTGTTTTAGAGGAAACACGTTTAAATGTTCTCTCATCATTGGCCCTTTTTTTTTAAATCACATACTTTTAAGGAAACTACATTTTGAGATGCACATTACTGGCGCATTGATGTGGATATGTTTTGCAGTTTGGAAGTTGCCGTGCCTGTTTCAAGTTGGCTGTTTACTGTTATAGTAGCTCTATAAATTCCTGAGTTAATCCGCATTTAAGTCCCACACACTCCTACCGAGTCACTTTAAATGCACTGTTCGGGCACACATGAATATCATACGTGTGCTTTGAGTGGCTCATTATTTTTTTTTTTATCTTGTGCAGGTACATGAGTCTCAAGGATCTGAATCGTCTCCAGCAGCCAGCTCTGGATACGAGTCGTCCACACCGCCTGTGCTGGTCTCAGCCAGCACTGAAGACCCGACAAAAACACCGCCGTTAGCCGTGCAAAACACGTCTGGCCACAGCGAAGGACTGGCACCCAACTTTAATGAATGGTACGTTTGAAGTCAGAAGAACAAACCCTCTCTCAATATGGACCACAGGGTTGAAGATTAACGAGGATAAAAACCTTAAACACTATTCCTGTCCTCTTCACACACCCTCATACACACACACACACCTACGCTCACCCACGTTTTCAGACACACACGCACACACACATACACACACACACACACACACACACACACACACACACACACACACACACACACACACACACACACACACACACACACGGGATTGGGACAACAACAACAACAGGAGATGAGAGCAAAAGCCAGCACCAAGCCGGCCACGTCCGTTCTCAGGATCACGAAATTTGACTTATATTCCGCAGTTTTGAGGAAATCAAATAAAAATCACGAATAAATAAAACGTAATACTTTCTCAGTATAAATACATGTTTTTTTTATCTTTTAGTTTACAGAAAAAAAAATGTTTTATTTTTCATTTTATGTATTTTCTCAAATTTTTATTTAAAAAAAAGAATAAAAAGGAAGATTATTTCACGCTGTTTTATATGACGGTGACGCGCTATTGTCGCCTCTTCAATTGATTGTTGGAACTTCAAACAGTCTTAAGAAACGTGCCAAAGTCTTTGTCATGAACTTGAACACAGAAAAAAAATCCTAAATAAATATTATACTCGTGAATGTATTTCCTTGTTTGATGGGGTCGAATCTATTGTCAACGTCCGTTTTCAGGTGGAGAAATGTGGTATTAGGTTACGATTGTTACCGTTGAATATAACGTTGCCTTTTGTTAATACCGTTGTAAATACATATCCATGATGCCATATTTATCAATTTGTAATTTAATTATGGGTATGAGTTCTGAAACTTAAATGATATTTATGGAAATGTTTTCTAACAAGAACTGTACAGTTTTGGTCATAACCAGCTTAACATTGAACAAATGATAAACTCTAAATCTCCAACATCGCGATTGTATCCTTCTGTTTTTTTCTTTTTAACCAATAGGCCTATATGTGTCTTATTTGGATCGAAGAAATCATCTATATGAATATTATGGATTTGTCTATATATAATGCAGATATTTCCGTCACTTTTATTTTCTTTATGAGACCATTGACATGTAAAATCATTGACTTTGTAGAACTGAGTTCAGTTGAGCTGAGAAGCTATAAAACGGTTCTGTTGATATCTTTATTTTTGGTTAAATTTAAACCTTCTTGTGTATTTTACGTTTATAGAATCAGAAATAGATGTCAATTCGTAGCAGAAACTCAGTACTGAAAAAAAAGAATAAACCCATCAGCCTATTGCACTCCTATACAGGTCTTAGACGAGTGTGTGAAGCTCATGATTTCCAAATCAAGGTGACAGCATTTTGAGTATTTCAAATTCGGGTCAAGCACCCAAATATATGCGCCAATATGGCTCTCTTTATAGTTCCAGCAATGTCTTTGTGCAAGTATGTTTAAATGTGTGCATCGGCGACAATGGAACTGTCACAACACAGTATCTTCAAAAATAAAAAAAAGTTTTTTTGTCTGTCAGCTTGCATTGTTTTAAATGTAATTCTTCTGTGAAACTAAGCGTGTTATTTGTTGTGGTGTTGCATATAGAGCAGTTTGATTACACATTTGCTTGTTTTGTGTGAATAACTTGTCAAGATGACTTTTTTGTGTTTAACAAAATTTAGTGGAAGGAATTCTAGATCTATGTGGGTTGGGGAGTGGGTGGGGAGGGGAGAATACGTTCAGTGGCATAAAGAGTTACAGCATTGCATTGTAACCTATTCTCAAGAATTAAATATTATGCATACACAAAGTATATTGTACTCATACGAGAACAATTTCAGACCACCAGCACTACTTTTAAAATAAAATGTAAAAAAACGGTACCTCGTGACAGTGATATATGAAATAAGTTTATTTAAATAATTTAAGGAATATATGTTTTATATGCTATTTTCTATACCTTAATTTAAATGAAGTACTTTTTCTTATTCCCACCACCTTTCTGCCCCATGTCCAGAGGTCAGCGAAAAATACCTGATGTATAAACACAGCTAGAATGTGATGTTGTAACACTTTCTGAGAGAAATGGGTCGCACTCCAAGTTATTCCTGAAGAGCAAAATGTTTTACTGATGAACTTTGTCACTGTGCCATGAGGCAAACCATGTTACAGCAGCAGGCCTTGCGTTAGCCTATTTAGCTACCAGAGGTAAAGGTTCCTTGTACTTTTTAGGCTACTGTATGTTGGTTGATTTGTTTTACCAACTATTTATGAAGAAATGTGAACGGAAATTTTGACTGAAATTAAAAAAATCATTATGAAAAGCGACTTTCAGACTGCCACGTCGATTATTATCACCCTGTTGTTGTGCTTCCTGCATCTTTACGCATATAGCCGACACTGTCTGCCATGCTGTTTGTATCAGACTAGTAGGAGTCACTTGAACTTGACACTGATTAAGGCGCCATCTTAGTATCTTGGCTGTGTGTGTACGTGTGTGTATGGGTGCGTGTGTGTGTGAGCGTGTGTGTGTGTGTGTGTGTGTGTGTGTGTGTGTGTGTGTGTGTGTGTGTGTGTGTGTGTGTGTGTGTGAATAGGAATATTGGAGGGAGCAAGTTAGAGGACCACGTCTTGGCAGAGCGTGGGGGGTTGAGATGAGGGATGTGGGTCATCCGTCTATGCTTGCAAAAGTTCCCCATCCAAAGTATTTTTTTTATTAATAATCATTAAATGTGCGCTTACAAATAATAATCCTAACGTGCAGACTGGAAGACGGGCAACTGAGGACACTGTGTGACCGTGAAAGTGGAGTGGGACTCGTTGCCAAAAGTGGCGCTGCCTCATCGTCTCCCACTACCCGATTAACAAGGAACCGCTTCATGAAAACAACCAAAGGAGTTACCACACATCAATGGACGCCATAATAAGCATTTAAACGGCGAAAAAAATCAGTTTAAATTACAACAAGAGCAGGCTCTGCCTCTCTAATATTACACTGTGTCACGTACCCAATGTTTTATAGAGCCATGCCCGCTTGAATGCAGTAAGAAAACCTACACGGTGCGTGTCATTTGAAAGACTGCTGCTGTAAAGAGAATACTTTACGGATGTACTTCAATGAAGCAGAGGAGCAACCCCCACAAGGTGTCTCAAACCAACACGCGCGCGCACACGCACACGCACACACACACACACACACACACACACACACTGGCACGCACGCACACACACACACAATATCCTTCAGAATTGAGAATATTGATTCTAATTCTGTTTGGGGCTTTCGCGCGAGCGCAACCTTTTGCATTCCGTTTGATTTCGTTTATTTCAACCCCCTCTTCCCTCCTCGTCTCTTCCCCATCCTCCCCCCTCCTCACCCGGCTCGTCTAGTCGCACATTTTAAGTTCCCCCTCTCAGACACCGTGACGTCAAATAGCCGAGACCCGGCTTCCTCCGAAACACGGCGGGCTGCTCACATGGAGGCTGCACTTTTACGCATGCATCGGATATGCGCTAACCCGAAATGTGGCGGCGCTCTGACCTGCAGGAGCTGATCATCAGAAGGGAAGAAGCCAAATATGACATGAAATAAATTAGCTCTTAACGTTTTTACATCTGGTTCATGTGCGTTTCTCTTTGCCATGATATCAGAGCCGATCAGTCGTTATTCTCATATTAAAACGGGCAAATCAATTCAACAAATAAAAGGCTGTTTACTGATTTGTAGGTGTTTACTCTCCACTGGGAACGGCCCGTGTTATTTCCCACCATGCTCTCGCTTTATGCTGACGCCCAATACAAGTCATCGTTTCCAGATATGAGAAACTGGAGCAATCCAGGAGAGAGAGAAAAAACATGAAAGGCTTCTTTCTGGTGGATTCTCAATGGATTAGAAAGCAGTGACGGTCACGTGGATGCAGTTGTGTAAAGACTGGCAGCTGTATGCCCCTCTGCAGCAGACTGAAACTGGCTCTGAATAACGTTAGCGCTCATTCATATCAACGTATTATTGCTATACTGGGCTGCGAAGTGCAGACCCGCAGGATGGCAGCGTGCAGCAGCCCATAATCTCTCTCTGCCTATAGGGTCTGCTTGTAGAATCCGAAGGAGGAAAAGAGCTGAGGCGGTTTGAGAGTGGGAGGTTTGTATTCTGCAGGAAACAGGACTTGTGAGCCCTGAGTTGTACTCATGGCTCGCGCCCGTCGCTGAACTTTGATATCGGATTGATTGGTCAACCCCATCTCGCTCCCCCCGTCCCCTCAGTCGCAGAGTATTTGCTGGCTAAGCGGGAGAGCGCGCTCCCGACCCAAGCAGGTCCCCGACGCCTTTCGTCACGCAACGGAGACTGTGTTCTTAATAAACCCAGTGGATAATTTATCACTTCTAGGTTATGTATTAGACGCAACACGCGCAGACATTAATGTATTCAAAAGGTATAAATAGGTATGAATAAGTTATGTCAGCACTTTTTTTGTGGCACTATTACAGCTTTACAGTGAGAGAGGCTGTGCAGGGTGCAGAGTCTTGCTCAAGGGCACTTCACTTGGCCCGTGATCTGAATATGAGGCATTTTGAAAACGGCCTTTACGCGCATGACTAAACTCGGATTTCCTTTAAATAAAGGGAATCTCCATGAACTAAAAATCAGTCATCTGAGAATGTGTGTGAAATGCAGGATTTCTCTTTCCACACATGGCATCAGAACCAGTTAACTTATGATAACTGTAGATATTTAAGATTGGTTCTTTCAACAAGACATTAAGTCTGTGCTGGTAACGCTGTTTTGTCACTGAACGCACCATGCCAATTACATTGAATTTAGATGTATTTGTAATATCATCAGGGGAAATATGTATTGATAAACAAGTAATAGCATAAGAACTAGCACACATCTGATAATTACTTAAATGAGGGCTTCCATTTGCGCGGAAGTTGATGCCAATTATCGATGCTTGTTTCACCTCCAGCTGGGTGTTGAATATGCATTCACAAAGTACCTTAATCCACGGTGAGTCTTTAAATCTGAACGTGTTTCATGGCTTTTGTGATGCAGACTGATTAACACAATGGCTTTGTCTTTGAGTTATATTATTCTTCAATTAACTCCTGAGAGACATTCACATACCCCATCATACTGTTAACTGTAGCCTGCAGGCGTTTCTGCTCACGAGGAAATGAGGGAAAGTTGGACAATTGTCAAACATTATAAAATGATGCGCATGCTCCGCAAGTATTTATACTGTACTATGAGATAAGTGAACCTGTAAAATGTCGGAGAGATTAACATATCGTTCAAAATCATTGTTTTTCTTAGTGGGGATATGTGAACAATAAACACAACACATTCTGCCGAGGGGCCATCATTTACGGCCCCTAACGACACACAAGACATCAGCTCTCAAGTGATATGTCTCCTGCGCTTATGAGCTGAAAGACAAACTATTAGTAGGATGTCCAACAGGAGACGACTTTAATTCCCCAACATCTGGCGCGGTGTCAGAAACTTGATGAATGCCTTATCAGAGAGGCGCAGGAATCAACGCTAATAGGTCCCCGGAGTGAAGGCTCCGGCAAACGCTCATTCAGCAAAGCAGATGTTCGGCAATTGTGCTTTGCGTTTGTCTTTTGACAGATATATTCTCAACACTTTTTAGAGGTGGTAAATGGGTAAATGAGCAATTGACATCCCTGAACGCTGCGGTAGTGATGTGCCCCTAAAAAAAAAACGGCGCAATAACAAGAAGTCCTCTGAGGACTGAAGAGTAGTTTTATGAATCACTGAACTGCAGGCTATTGAAGAAGGGGTAATTTGTAGAGGTTTAAATTGTTAAACAATGAGCACTTTAAACTATCAGCATCTGCAGTCAAATCTTTAATTAAAGCCATAGCACAACTGTCTCTTTGGCAAAGTCAACACAAAGTTGCCTTTGTTTCAGATGGCTTGAATGGAGTGATTCAGCACTTCCGCAGCGAGCTTTTCACCTGAGAGCCGCCCTCGTCCCGGGACAGCCTCCACCTCACAGGACAGCTTCTCCCCCGTGGGGACGGCCAGCAGCGTTCATATTCATCAGCCTTTTCCAAATAAAGAGGACAATGCTCGTTAATGTGCCCCTTTCCAGAGACAATGAATAAGAATTGGAGAGTATTTTCACTTTATTTAAAGAGTTCATTCATCGCCTATCGTGCTGCTTTTTTTTTTTTTGCTTTTGCGCAATGCTCTGAGCTCCAAGTCGTCTCTACAGCACCACCAGGGAAGGGATGGCACGCACATGTGTTTTAATATCAAGATACACATGTTGCACAGTGGTGGCGCACGATTCCATTTCCCGCGATAGACGGAAAGACAGGTGGATGGATGGATGGAAATATGAATTAATGAATAAATAAATAATATATAGCATTTGTTCCTTCACAAAAAATACAAACATGTCACACCTACAGCGAGGAACAAAAGTAGCCCATATCTGTTGCACAATTCCGTTTTTGTGCCCCAGAAATGCCAATCAACGCGGAAAAAGGCGAGCTCTGGTTGCATAATGTTTGCGCAATCTTTAATCCGTTATGGATATGCATGAGGCAGGGATAGCACTATGAATAACAATCCGCTTGAGCCTGCCACCGCCTCAGCGCGTGCGATTCCTGGCAAAAAAAAACAAAAAAAAACAAAACAAAAACAATGTAAGATAATTTCTCCTAAAGTTTTTCTCCCCTCTATAACTCAGGCGGCTGGTGGACTGACCCGCTTAGTTTACTGCTTCATTTATTCAGTGACATTCAGAGTGGCAGTATCTTTGTGATGTAAGTTTACGGGACACGTCTCGAAAAACAAAAAGAGTCACACCGATATTAATAGAGGTCACACATAAGCATAACCGATATGTTTATATTAGTGTGTCTTTGATGCGCATTGGTTTTATGTACCTCTACATCCCTCTCCATTCCCTATTAATAATACTCCCATCAAATGTAATAGATAGACAGATTCAACATTACCGGCTGTTAGCCAACTTCTCCAAGAACACTGAGTCATTATTTCCCAAAACATTAACAGTTCTGAAAGATGAACAGACCTGTTATGATTCAGACGAACTAATGGTGCTATGTTGGCACCTTCTGTGAAACTAAATATTCTAATATTCACGCATGCATGATAAACTTTTCCAAGATCTGCCTTGTGCAAAACATTGCTGCAGACACTCTTGCACAGTATGTGATCTTCAGAAAGAGACAGTTTAAGGATGTCAAAGGAAATTTACTTTCCTATCAGTAAAAAAAAGAAGAAAGGTAATATGCATATATATATATATATATATATATATATATATATATATATATATATATATATATATATATATATATATATATATATACTTATATTTATATATACACATATATATATTTATATGTGTAAAATATTATTGTTAAATTACTTGTTATGATTGCTGGGCCACATTGACCTTGAAAATACATTTAAACATTTGTAAAATCCAGCAACACTGAAAAAAGCACACATGGTCTCTTTACAGAACTGCCTTTTCTTTCCCTTTAGTCGTTCAATTTCAAAAGTTCTTCTGGAACTTAAACAATCGCAGGAAAATAACAATTTCAAACAAATGTGAAGTGTCCCATTGTGCATTTCTAGCATCTTTCGAGGGGATTACCGAGGCTAGGAGCCACTTAAGAAATATTTCTGTTTCTGTTAACATCTGTGGTACATGGCCACAGGCCCCGTTGTAAGGAGGACGATGAGAGGAAGCATGCCACATAATAGCAAACAGGAGCCTAAATCTGCAACAACAACAACAACAACAAAGCAGCCTGGATTTTCCGTATGAAATGCCCTTCTGTACGTCATGATGAGGGTGAACCCGTGAGGTGTGTTTGGGTGACTGGGCCTCTCAGGAAAGGCCAGGACGTGTGGATGAGAGGTTCTGCTGCTAAAGGAGAGTGATATTCAACAGCTGTGTTATACAGGTTTTCAACAGCCATAATAAAAAGTGTTAGACATAGCACCAGTTATTTTCTTCCCACTTTTCTACTAATCTAGACTCGGCTCTCCCACTGAGCCTTTTGGCCCAAACTGTGTACCAGCGGCTCATTCTTTCACAGCATTAGACATGCTATTATTCTGTGGTTTTTGGGTATTTTCACAGTTCTGTCTCCAGCTCGAGCAGCAGAGAAGGGTCAGATATGTTCTCCCCGAGAAGAATCAGCAGTCACTTCCAATCGTGATGGGAAACAATGCCGTGTGATTGCACATCGTCAACTTTGTGCCGTACTCACTGGACGGTATTGATGTTCTTTTTTTTTATTTCTATTAATGGTCACCATCCCAGGGCAATAATAGGCAGGCAGGGTTTAGAGAGGGAGGAGAAAAAGGAAACAGGTAGGAGGGCCTGGTGGAGGGAGGGGGCTGGGAAAGCCAGGTGCTGGTAGAAATTGGCAGGTGATTGCCAAAGCGACCTCATGCCAGGATAATGCATGGGGCTATAGGTGTCCCCCAAGCCAATCCCAACCCTCATGCTGGTAGCTTTTCAATGTGGGACAATCTTTACAATAATTGCTTTTCCTGTTTCAATTCTGCTCCGAGGGCCAGTAACAAAAGAGAAGGGACTTTGTTTCTCACAAGCAAAGCAATAATACCAGTATTTGGGTAATTTTTTAAGTCACAATAGTTCAAAAAAGGAGAACAATTTATCTGAGTTTATCATGTAAAACATCATAAGCAGTGTTTTTCAGGAATTTAAATAAAGAGAGTGTGGTGGTTTTGAAAGTGATTGGCAGATCTTTCCTTAATATATTGCACATTTCCCTCCAGGAGACCTTTGGACATTGTAACGGATCTCCTGTTTGTTAAAAAGTAACATGGCCAAATATTTTCATTTGCATCTCTGAGACACCCTATCCATTCTCTGCTATGATGACTGATGACATATTTCGCTCATGGTGGAGGGAGTGAAGCTCAGCGGGCCTAGCAGAAACCTAAAACCTCTCTCCACAGTTTGCCCAAAACGTCCAAAGGGAATGGAAAGTTTAACTTCAAAGTTTAACTACAAAGATTAAAAAAAAAACATCATTTAAAAGTGTTTTGTTCCTTTTTTTGCTACTAAGCTTTTCCCCTTTCATAGTTTTTTCAGCACCCATATGCCTAACTTTTAAATGGTACATATCATTTCTAATAAAAATACTATACTAATCAGACTAAAAGTATTGTCAATATTAATAATGCTATTTAAGTCTATATAGCATTGGCACATTATTCTTATAATTGTTGTTGGTATTATTAATATTACTATCTGTTGTAAAAATCCTGCAGACTTTTTTTCCCTAATTGAATGGTTTGATGTAACGCAGTTCAAGTTAAAAGAAACCCACGAGGCCTCAATTCTCTGCAGTAACCTTCCTCGTGCCGCCCCAAAATAAAAGAAAAAGAAAACGTGTGCACTTCTAATTATTACCGACCCACTTGTCTCGTCCTTGAAAAGGTTTGTGTGCATTGAAGTCACGGAAACCGAGTTCAATGAGAACAGGGCCAGTTTCTATGGAGGGGAACTCTTTAAGCGATGTCCAGTGCAACGGGGAGGGAAGCCCTCTAATTAAAAGGAACTGTTAAATAAGTTGAATTAATAACCGTGTCGCCTCGGCTGCAATGAAATTCAGCCGACCTCTTTCTCAGGACGAAAAATCATCAAGCCCATTATCAACTCTTTAATTTGCAGGAGTAGACTCAATCATGTTTTTGTTCTTCAGGGAATCGTTTCGGCGCTTGCTTTCCTTTCTCTGCTCAATAAAAGAGCCAAATCAAGAAAATGTAATTTAGAAAAAATAATCCTCTAAAACAAACAAAAGGGCGAAGGGGTAAAACTCAAGCTGTGTGTGGGTCAGGGTACAGTTTAAAGCTGAGAAACGTTACCACGCAGGCAGTTTGTTTGCATTTTTTCAGGGCATAAATAATGTAGAAGCTTGCCTGTCTGTCACTTACATTTACTATGCTGTCGTTCATGCATTAGAAATGACGCTGGTGGAGAAAATAAAGGCGATATTATAAGACGTGACATTGGGAACTGGCTCAACCTTCAACGACCAAGTTCACAGCTTGAGAAGACATGAAGAACAAGGACACTTCTAAAACGCTTTTTTAATATGAATAAATAAGTGAACAAACTTACTTGGCAGTTTTTGAGAGAGCTGATTTTTAAAAAAAAGTGCTGTTTCTGTCGTAAAATAACTCAAATCTGCAAGTTTATGAAGTGCAGTAAAATCTCATCTCAAGCGTTTTACAGTCAGGTTTATGTGGTCGAGCTCTCGCCTCTGATGCAGTTGGTATTCTGTTGGAATTGGCAACAGTGTGCCAGGCCCGGACCTGGTTTAATTTACCTTGTCTTGGGAACGATTTTTCTGTATTACCTAAATAAGGTGAAATCTGGGGCATGCAGAGTCTCTTCTGCTTGTCGGAATAAGTGAAGTGTGAAATTGCAACACCAGACAGCCGGGATAATAGCTCAGAAGGGGGCTAATGTCCCTGCTACACTCACAGAACATTTTTATAATGACTGAATTAAAAAAAGGGGAGGGAGAGGGAGAGGAGGAGGAGGGGGCTATAGATTTATGCTATAGTTTGTTTTTTCCCTTTATGCCTGTCTTGATCGGTGGTTTAGCTTTATGTAGGTGCATTTGTCCTGTTTAGATTAATCCATGCAACTAGATTTGGATCTAAAATGCTGTTTGTAAAAGGCAAACAATATGTGAGCAGTGTAAGTGCCGTCTGGCCTTCCCTGGCTCTCATTTGGGCCCTCTAAGATCCTCATCTCTCGCTCTACTTTTTCAAAGGAGAACTAGTTGGAAGAATGTATATTAATAAACTACTTCATCATCCCTCCTAAGACACTCAGTCCCATATACATGACTACAAAGATGCACTCTCAAACTTCTTCCTTCTCTGTCCGACCTTGTAACACACACACACACACACACACACACACACACACGTAACATGGGGATTATTGAGACATGGTTCTGTTCAGAGAGAGATGTCACCAGCGGGGCCTGCTTTGCCTAAATTCGGTTGGTAATTTGTCTGCTTCTAGATCATTCCAAATAGCCCCCCAAATCCTTTTTTTAACACTCCCTAATCTTTCTGCTGACTGGGATCACCATACTGGTGGTCTTAGCTTTCCAGCCACTGGACCAACTCCTACCGACTCAGTCAACAGTCTGTCTCACATCAAAGCACATCCGACACAAGCCGTGCTCATTTTGTTCCATACATCGAGCATCCAAATGGAGCAGCGTCACCGGGGCTACAAAACACAGCGATCAAGTATTACAGTGTGGATTTACTCTCCAAAAACTAGCAGTAAAAGAATAATAAAAGGTAAAAGTCGGTCCAGGGTTAGCTAAATCAAAAGCATAAAAGAAGAAAAACTGTGGAAACTCAATAAAAAGTTGATCAACTACTGGGTAGCCCGAACATACACTCATAGTAAAGTTAAAGTAACGCTTCTTCTAAGGATGTTGTTCTGGAGATGTGAAAATGTTCCTGATAATCCTGGCGTGTTCTCAGACTCAGAACCTCATGAAATCTGTTTAAATAAGCATGTTTTCATGTACTCTCAGACCTGTAAACCAAACCCTCTTCATTAGGAAGATATAGTGTTTTTAGATTGTTTTGATGTGCTCGGAGAGCAGACGGACCATTGGCTAAGTATTGGAAAGAGCAGACAGACAGACAGTCCAAGCGGTTTAGCCTTGTTTAAAATTATTAATCCACTTCTAATTCCAGCTGGCCCCCTGGCAGCATAGAACCCTATCAAAAAAATCAGCGCCTCCATTGTGAGGCCTGGCAGAAGGGGACTGGGCGTATTTATTTCTGCTCCAATCAGTTTCTAGAGGTTGGGCGATTAAAAAAAAGTATCCCCCCCACCCCGCCCTTCCTCGCACAGCGGGGGAATAACGGAATCATTAATTCCCCATTAATTTCAGAAAAAAAAACCCCTGAAATGTCGACTCAATGTAGTGCCTTACACAAAGTAAAAAGACAGCAGTGACAGACAGGAGCGACAAGTGCTTTTGCTTGACCAAAAAGTGTTGAAGGGCAACATTCCAAAACTCGACAAATCTGTTTGGAGAAAATACGCCGTAATGTGATGTTTAACATCCAATATAACTCAAATACAGGAAATACAGTGTGTAAACACCTCGTTATGGATGCACAGGAACACGACTTGTGGCCCTGACATTTTAGCAGTTTCATAAAAGTTCATATATTTTGGGATCTTTGAGTACTTTTGTTTTTCCGTTCTGTAGATCAGGTTTCATGTGGTGCATTTAAAGCTACTTGGTCTTGAAGCATTGAGGGAGGTGGAGTGCCTCTTTGGGGCGGGTATATAAGGGTGCATCATCGTGTGTGGAGTCGCTATACGGTTTGAAGGTTTGGAAAAGGATGACAGCTCAGTTGTCAGATGTCAAACTAATTACACAACGACACTTGGTTGTTGATGTACATTTCTATTCAAACATGCGGCCACAAACACATCCAGGTTTTCAGAGGGCAGGGAAAACAAATAAGGTCTTTGACAATGAATGAACTAAATCACAATTGCAAACACAATGGTGGGCCACTTTCAGCTGCGTGTGAGTGCAGTATAACTGGAACTTCTGGATCTATTTTTGAAACTAACCTGTTGGTTAGTGCTTGTGTTTTCTGCCCTTTCAGTTTGTCTATGTTTGTCATATGGTGACACATTTAGCAATTTAATAATTAGGCAGTTTAAGCAACTGTTGTAACCAATTCACTTGCAGTATGGGCACAGATGATTTAAAGTTTTATAAATGGTCTCATATTGCTTTAAAATCTCAAAAAGTATGACTTCTTCTTTCACATACGGCATTATGTGATAAATAATATGAAAATGGACCCGCGTCAAAGGAGTCTTTGTTATTAAGTTACTTCAAGAGTTAAAGTCCTTTTATGACAGGTTTACATCATTCTGTGCAGTCTGTTCATAAATATAAGGATGTTCCAGGCTGCTAACCTCACATAGAGCAGAGTGGCAGGCGGGGGAGACGGGGGGCAATGTCAAATCTCTGAGGGAACAAAGAGGTGGTTCTGCTCCGTCTCTCCCAATGTAAACACCATACAGCAAGCACACTGATGCACAAGCACCCAGCGAGCGGATGGGTTTTGATTAGGAAGCATGGCCGGGCCCCAAGTATGGGCCCCTATCATCACCCTTTCATGAATAAACACACACGTACGTACGTACGTACACACACACACACACACACACACACACACACACACACAGACACTCATGGGGCCATTATAGCTGTCTTTGCTCGGAGTGACAGCCTTTCATATCTGTCTGTCTCCAAGCCAAGTGGTTATCATCTATGCACCCAACCATTAGGAAATGTCACAAACACACAAGCTGGCGCGCACGCACATGCGCACACACACACACGCACGCACACACGCGCGCGCACACACACACACACGCTTTTTTTTCTTCTTCAGGAAATGAGGTCCAATTAGATGTAATCAATGGTGGATGTAAAGCATTTAATTTTGAAGTAAAAAGCATTTCAAAAAATTCAATGCTTTTAATTTTTTTAAATTGATTTTTCCACTAATTTCTCCCCCCCCCCCCCCCCCCTCTCCCCTCACTTTCTCTCTCCATCTCTCAGGGTGACTTTTGAGCACTCGGAGATTGACAGAACAAAAGAGATTGTTGTGGAGATACTAATTATTTAATGAATTCTTTATTTATTTTAAAAGTTCCCTGGGTGGCGTTGTGCCCAGACTGTTACAGTAGATGGAAAATTACAGGCTGGAAGACAGTGAGTGACACATGAACAGAGGCAGAGGGCCAGAGGGTGGGCCGTGCCATCCAAACATGCCCATGCCCTTAAAAGCCATGGCAACACCCCCTCCTCCCCATTCCCTTTCAACCCCTCCCCACCTCCATTTCAACAAAACTGCCATATTAATCATGTGTGCTCACTTCAAACCCAGCATCAATGTTTTTTTTTTCTCGTAACGCTCCATTCAAAGTTCCAATTTTCGAGAAACAATCCTTAAAATGACAACCAATTTACCTCAGCGAGGGGCTGCATGTCCACTACAATGAATGCCAACTGCTAGAATATCAAAATGATGTCCTCTTCCCCCCAAAACCAATAAGTAGGGCATGGTGAGAGTAGGCCACTAAAGACCGGGTCATTATTGATTTGACAAGTGAGTGAATAATTCATCTCTCGTGGCAGGCATCAGCTGGGACAGCTGTTTACGGCTACTACTGTTACTATGAGAGACACATCCCAAATCTGACCTTTCCTCCACGTCTTCCACCGGCCCGTTATGTAGTGTAGCGCTCCGATACGGCATTTCCCGTGCCCCACCTCTGTCGGCCTTCATCACTTTACGGGGACTCCTCTTACGGTCTGTGGTAATCATTCCAAATGTTCCATTCAATTCCAGATTTTGTATGATTTCTTCAGCCAAGTGCTGCTTAATTTACGATCATTTCCAGCTTCCCTGTAGCTCTTGGCCAGCGGGACACAAGGACAGCTTTATGCATGGGTGTAATTCACACACTCATTGGCACCGGCCCCAGCAACTGCCTGCTTTACAGAAATACTGATTTACACACCACCTCAGCAATAGAAGATATAAGAAAACAGATAGTTTTGATTGGCTGAGTCACGTACAAAGCTGTTGCCTGCCGAACACAGATGTGACTGCTGAGCTGTTAATATAAATCAGACTTTCCCATTCGTGCCAGTACTATGCTGCTCGATGCGTGAATAACTGCTAGTTAGTCAGCGGTTACGACATGCACAGTAGTGCAAATCTGCTATAAGTCAATCTTGTTAGTGCTAAGAAAAACACAAGGGAGATGAAAAACAGCCCTTGTGGTGGTAACCTTGCTGAAAGGTCGTGGGCTGATTCCAGGAATTAACTCACTAATTCCCAGTAACCATTTGAGGCTAACAAATCACCAGCCCAGCCGCGACTTCACTTCTCCTTCTTGATAAGTATCACTTAAACACAGGCATTTCTTTTTCATCATACAGTTGCAGTCTCACAAGTTACTCCAGTAAAATCTGATGACCTCAAATATTTGACACACACAAACACATATGCACATGCGCACACACACATACACACACTTACACACACACACACACACACACACACACACAAACACACACACACACACCCACACACACCTTGTGAGAAATGACTCGGAGCTGGGCAACCCTAAACCTAGCCCCATCTGAACACAATAATAAAAAAAAAAAAACTTCTACAATTTATCCGACAATAAAGGAACAGCCGTGCTCTTGAATAGAGCTCTCGGGGTGTGTTAAGCGCAGAAAGGCAGAGTTAGTTTCAATCTGTACTCGGACTACCTGCTGCGTTACCAGATCCCCAGCGAGTGTGAAGTCAAGCAGACTGCTTCTCTGACTCACGCTGCCTGCCAGCACCTCCATGCTGCATCATGATTTATTCCCTGACAGCACGACGCCGCACTGTGCGATTAAGACGCATCCTGCAAGATGACACTGATCACCTGGTGGAGGGAGACATGTAAGACAAGCGTTTAGCCACACACACACACACACACGCACACACACACACACATACACACACACACACACACACACACACGCCACCTCTATAAACCCACTGCTTGTGCTTATTCAGATGTCGTTACATTTATCCGTGTACAGTACACATTTGCACACACCCGTGCGCACACACAGCCCGGCTGCCTGTCAGTAAGTCAAGACACCGTAAAGAGTGTCAGAGCCGGCTGAAAGATGATGAGTTATGTGCTCGAGCTGTCTGTGACCTTTGCCGTTTGTCCATATGATATCACTCAGAGGGCAGGAAACCGTGGGACGCTTCAGTCCCACTTCTGCCACTCTAGAGCTGCATACCAGCCTCAGACTGTCTGCATTACGGGAGCACATACGACCGTCTATAGAGTACAGCTCTCATTGAAGTATTCTCGAGAGCAGCCGTGTGGCTTGAATAATCTCCTTTCTTTCTGGCTTCCTTTCTTCCTTCTATCTGCGTCTCCGTGCTCTCTCTAACACACACACACACACACACACACACACACACACACACACACACACACAGGGGCCACAGGGAACTCCAAGTTTCCATTCATGCTTCTCATTATCGGGGCATGTCGGTATTTTATGAGGCCATGTAAACCGCTGAATTACTGCACTTTAAAATGCATCCTGACACTATTACGCGACCATGTTGATGGAAAGGCCTTTCATTGCTGGAGCGAGGACCTAAAATGGTGGACGACAAAATAGCATGACTTGTTAATTATTTTTAACTGCCGGATAAAAATGATTATGAAGTAAGGCAGGATACACAAATGGCCGAGGCCACGTCATAAAGTGACCCCCCCGTCCTCGGAGAAAAACTAACTTTAGTTTTAGTTTGTTTTTTTTGTTGTTTGATTAGAAAACAAGTTTATTTTCTCTTTTAGAAAGTACACCAGGTTTTTCAATCATGTGTCTGTTATTAACAGATCAGAAAATTAACCTGCCTTGAATTAATAATGGTAATAAAAATGCATTACATTGAGTTGATACAATTTTTTCAATTTATTCTGACATGATATATTAATTACAGCAGTAATTGAAATTATTCATCCCAATTGTCTTTTCAATTTAATAGACACGCATTTAATTAAGTGTTTTTCCTCATTCAGCAGACACAAAGTGCTTCGCTTCTGAGAAAAATCTGGGGATTTTTTTTACGTGTGTATGTGTGTGCGTGCGTGCGTGCGTGTCTGTCTGTGTGCCCCAACCACCGTTTTCATTTTACTGACTGATTTTTTTGTAGCATAAATGCATTGATCATAGCTACCAATAACTAAAAGGCAGTTAAGTGCTTAAGATGTGTGTACTTATTTGTCAAACATTTAAATCTATGAGTATTAGCATGCTAAGAATTAATCTAAATATTTGAAGTGAGTCAAAATGTGTCCTATAGTTTTATGTGAAATTGTAATTCTTTTGTTCCTCACATAGATAAGATTAACTAGTGGGTCTGCCTCTTTCTCTCTCTCTCTCATACACACACACACACACACACACACACACACACACACACACACAAACACACACACACACACACACACACACACACAAATGCACACACACACTCGCACGCACACACATACGCACACACGCACGCACACACCACGGTACATTTATAATGCTCATATGCTTTATTTGACCAGTGCTATCATCAAAGCCGATTCCAATCTTGCCAATCTCTTCAGTATGCCCCGGGGCTTTCATGTGTGTGTGTGTGTGAGTGTGGGTTTGTACGGACAAATGTACACGGGCTTGGGTATGCCCATGTACGTGTTTGTGCGTGCACATTCCTGCTCCTGGTGCATGCATGTGCTTGTGCACAAGCTTGTGCGCATATGTTGCGTGAGCGTCCCTCAAAGAGTCCCAGTGGCAGTGCAGCGGAGGCAAGAGCAGGCTGTTGGTCGGCAGAGTGGTGACAATAAAAGGTGGCAGACTAGTCAAAACAAGCCCCGTTCTTCCAGGCAGGGCCAAAGTGCCGTTGAAGAGGTTCTTTTGAGGCACCCTTAATGTGGTAAAGTGATCTCCTCCTCAATTGGGACACTCCAAGAGGCCATCCCTGACAACCACAGCCAAGCAAACTCCCTCCCCTCTGTCTCCGACTTGTCAGTTTCCATCTAACCCTCATGGCCACGATCCTGCGAGTAGACATCCCCCAACATGGCAGACTTCTACCTCCAAGGAGAAAAAAAAATACACTTAAACTACAATACCAGTACTCTTTTATTTATCTGTGTCGACGTAACATCAGCCGGTTTGTTTATGGACACATTTGCATAAAACAGAATAACAAGCATGGACTGTATTTTGTTCCGATATTCTGAAAGCAGCTGATCTGCTTTTGATTGACAACCCATTGCTTTGAATATCTTGGTACCTATTTCCCTCGTGTTATTTATAATCTGTGGTGTGCGGCCTAAGTTGCTCAAAGCCAGACAGTGCTCAGAACACGACAGCAGAGCCCAGTTGGCGTCCTGACAATTTGGCCGACAATACCAGCAGACTTAGCACTCACTTTTTACAAGGGCTGCCTCAAATTGCTTCTCTCTTTCTCTCTCTCTCTCTCTCCCGCCAAAGAGAGTGAGTGGCGAATTGAAACTGAACTTTATGGCAGGCCGTAGCCAGACATAGTTTGTAGTACGTATGGTTGCCCTGATCCAGATAAATAATCACCATCAAAGGAAACTCCCTGAAACACAGATTTGACCATTTTGGCCAACTCTCCGTAAAGCTTCCAAAGAGGAATGGAACTTTGGGCTCAACTTAAATGAAAAGGGGGTTTCTTTTCTTCTTCTCGCCCTATTCTAACTCTTCCTCTTTTCTCTCTTTACTTCTTCTTCTTCTTGTCTGTTGAAACATGTGGTCAGCTGTTATGCTTCCATGTGGTCAGATGATCAAAGCTGGGGAGCAGCAGTAATTGTCCCCCGCTGAAGCCCTGCCCCGGCTGGGATCAGGATCCCAGCAGGTGGGGGGGACAGCCATGAGAACGGAGGGAGAGGGTGGAGGAACGCAAGAGGCCCTGCCTGGCAGAAATAAAGACTTCCTAAGGGCTGCTCTCTGACAACAGAGCCCCAAAGGGAGAGTGAAAAATGAAGCCTCCACACATTCGGAGGGGTTTTCACTCAGGGAAAGGGGCCGCCATCGGGGTGAACATTAGAGAGAGAGGGCAAGATGGAAAGCATAAGAGAATAGGATTATAATATTTGCTCAGAGCGAAGAGGAACAATTGTGCGCCCATTTCACAGTGTCCTTAGAACTGAGCCTGTGTCGAATTCAAGAAGGGATCTTTTTTTCTTTTTGATGGTTCATGAAATATGGATGCTGTTTATTTCACCTGCTAACCCAGACTTCTTTGGTCAAACACCTTCCACTGGCAAAACACTATCGCTGGCAAAAAAAATAAGAAAAACAGAAGTAAACCTGGCAGCCTTTCTTGTAGAACACACAAATACACGAGTCTCTGACATGGACGTAAACACAAGACAGTCCACTTTTTCTTTCACGAGCAAGCCAACAAACACATTATTATCATACACAAACAAAAACACACACATACTGAGGGGGGCGGGGGGGACCATGCATACCTCGGCCGGTCAGTGTTTACCTGAAGACCATAGGGAGCTGTGAAAGCTCACAAGTCGGGCTACTTTGCATGTACGTGGGAGCCCGCAAAACACTTCTCACTGCTGTCCGTCATTTTGATTGCCCAGCACGACTCCTCCGCCCCAAACACCCCCACCCTACCCACCCCGGCCAGATGGCTTTTTTTTAACTGTCTGTGGGCTCTTGCACCTCTGCTCTACCACACTAAATCCCTGAGATGGCTGGGTGGAGCGGAGGGTTTGGGAGCTCTGCTCGGACAAATGGTTCGGAGGTAGCAGAGCAAATAAAACGGATTAAGAGGAGTCTTTTCACAGATACTTCAAAACTATTTTGGCGCTGAGCCTTGGATCCCCCCCTTCAACACTCCCCCCCGATAGGAGGAAAAATCAGACACCCACAAAGAAATTTTCAGAGCATACAGACCTTGTCTTTGGGGGATCTCAGATGGAAAACTAATGTGTGCATTATATGTAAATCCAAACATCAAAACAGCCATGGCTATATATGACGCTGTAACAGAGGTCCATTTATACATTATTTGTGTTTCATAGCTGCAGCCCTTCAAAAGAGAGGATTTCTAAATATATATAAATGTATATATAAATATATAATTATATATTAGTATTATTCAAGCTCACAGTCGGGGTACTGAATCTTGTACGGTGGCTACTTTGCTCTGCTCAGAAACTTAATCTCACAGTAAGACCACGGCATAAAGCAACGATAGGAAACTCTCATTCTCATCACTCTGCTCATTAATCCTCATTCATTTTGCATTATAGGAAAAATAATTATATACATTCTCTGACTGTTTTATGTCCTGTGAGTTTCAATATAAACGATGTAAAAACATTTCTACATCATAGAATGACTCATGCTCCCCATACGTCATTTTCATAACAGCACCCTGTTCAAGCTGCCTGACACTGATTAAATGCTTTCAATTTTCTCACTGGAGTTTTAACAGTGTTTCCTCCTTATTGTATAAAAATACAGTTACTTTACAGCACACTTTAAACCATCTGAACTCTAAAGTGAAATATAGCCCAGCCAGGACACAGTGCATCAATAGAAAGTAATATGAAGGAAATCCAAATCACCTCTTGGCTTTATCCAGCCAAAGGTTAGATTCTTGACTCCCCGCTGTCTCCTGTCATTAGGTTGCTTGGCAACAGGCTACAAGCTATAATTAGCTTAGCAAAATTAAGATTTCCATTTTGTTAACACAAAAACACTTATCTGAAAAGTGTCACATGTTCACTGAAAGAGATTCCAAAGGCATGCATTGAAATATGAGTGGATTTTTTTTTTTCTTCTTTTTTTGAAGACTTGGCATGCTACGACTGTCGCCACCGAGTGAGATGTACAAGTGCAGCTGTTACAGCATACTTAATGAAAAATCATAAGATGGGGCATGAAATCACCCTGTGAGCATCTGTCAAGTGTTATTCTCATATGTTCGTAGCATACTAATCTCGAAACAGTCCAACAGTCCCTCCGTCCCTTCCACCTCTTCTTTACACCATGCGTACCTGCAGCAAGGGAAACGCCTTGAGGAGCATTACGTGGATTATTTCTCCCTCCACTTCTTGCATGCATCCACACACACTTTCATCACGTCTCAGGCGGGCAATTCAGTGTTTTTATTCAATGCACTTTGATTTCAATCAATTCTCGCTCTGTCAGCGTGCAAAGAGACAAAGCAGAAATGTTCACAGCATCAATGCTGAGCCACTGAACCGCACTTAACCTTGCTTCCTGACGATGGTACAGCCAGTGCATCCGCCCTCCGTCTATTATCCGTCCTTCCATCATTTCATCAATCAATGTACCAGTACATCCCACAACTGCCACCCTACACGGAGCCAGACATCTAGTTATGACTTGAAGCTCGTGCTGACGTGTTAGGCAGCGACGAGAGGGTCACCAGGATCACTCAATTAGCCGGGGTGACAAAAGAGCTCGCATCCCCCAACCCCGACTGAACATCAGCCGCCACAAGCAGGGGCCTGCTGGCTGCCTCCAACCTGCGTCTGTGGATGTACCGAGTAGCGGCGCTTTTCTATTGAAGCTTGACGTTGATGTTTTACGTCATGCTTACATTCGTGGCAAACATTATGAAAGATGTCTCCACCGTGGATGGTCTCTAAATAGCATTTAGATCATTGTCAGAAAGAAATGCTCAATTTAAATACTGAAAAATGAAATTATCCAGCAGCTTTTTGGAAGTGTATAGTATAGTATTCCACAAAATGCTGTCTCCACATCTCGTGGATTTCATCCTGAGATTAAAGTTTGCTTGGTTGTTATGGAGATGGTTATAGTAGGGTAATTGTGTCTCCTGAAAAATTGCATTTACATATTACTTGTTTGTTTTGCCAAATAGGATTTTGAGGGAAATGTAAACGCTGTCATTATGTCCAGTTGTTATGTGCTTTTCAGTGAAATAAAAGCGCCATTCTTGCCTCTGGAGAGCGGGGTTGACATCCTGACTCCTCCATGTTGTTGTGTTGAGGCAACAAAAGGACTTTGGTTCCAGTTAAAGAAAGGCTAAAGTTGCAGTCGCAGGTTACAACAACGTAAACAAGCGCTGTCTCGTGCGTCAAGTCACTGGAACCTCCTTTGATATTTAACTGAGACCATCAGGCTTTATTTGCCATAGAAGATATTGTAGAGAAATAAGTCATTATGTTGATAAAAAATACATTTTATTTGAACAACATTATGTTTCTATTAAAATGTATTTGCTGTATATTTTGTACTCTTAACTGAACTATGGCTGTAGCTAATTATTTTATAACTTTTTAATAATTGATTAATCTTGTAGTTTATACAATTATTGAAAATTTGGAAAACTACCATTACAGCTCCCAGAGTGACTTTTTTAAATGTCTTGTTTGGTCTCATCAACAGTCATAACAGCAACACATTCAACACCATGTGATACAAACCAGAGAAAAGTCATAGCTAAGTTTCACATTTGATAACCTGGAAGTATAAGTAAGGATACTTTAGTTGCCAATTGACTAATTAATTCAGAGAAGCTTGCAGCTCTGGAGGGCAGAGATCTAATAAAAAACCAAGCAGTGTTCCAACATACAGGTTTAGTCTTTATCCGTATACATGTGAATGCAAAATCCTGCATGGATTCATCACAACACACAGATGTGCTCACACGTTTGCGCAGGTATCTGCACATGCACCCTCCACATCCTGTACGTATGTGTCTTTGTGTCTGTATGGTCGTTATTCTACTTTTTTCTCATCCTCTGTCAGTCTGTCAAGCCATCTGTGTGTATTTCCCCTTCGTGGCAACCTGCCTGCCTGCATTTCTCCCCCCCCCCCCCTTACTGTCCTATTTGCAGCAAAATGACTCCTGTCTAGATCAGTGCTTGGGATATTCCTCGCAGCAAAGAACACACGTAACCCTGTGTGTGTTTTGGTGCATTCCCCGTTGAACTGATGCTTTTGAGTTGAGGAGGCTGGAAGTTGAAGAGATATTGCCAGAGATAGAGGTGTCAGCGAGAATGGCAGCATTGTTAATTAAAACATTCCCCTTGATGGGTCTCCACCTCGGCTACGATATGTAGGGCAGTAGTAACATAAAAAAGATGCCTTTGATTGTAAAATACACACTCACTTACACACACACACACACACACACACACACACACACACACACACACACTCAAGAGTACTATACTGAAACAGCGATGAAAATGAAAAGATTTAAAGACTTAAAAAAGAAAACAACTCTCTTGAGTCTTTCAAAGGCTTTGTCTGCGCGTGAGTGTGTGTGTCTATGTGAGTATGTGTGTGTCTGTGTGTGTGTGTGTGTGTGTGTGTGTGTGTGTGTGTGTGTGTGTGTGTGTGTGTGTGTGTGTGTGTGTGTGTGTGTGTGTATATATATGGTTCTAGGCAAGTCATGAATCCATTGGAGGGGTTTTGAGAAGGATGATAAGACTCTTTAAGCTTCCAGCGTCATTGAAGTTCTGGTATTCGGTGCTTTCCCTCAGTGATCACTGTCACTCACTTCCATCCAGGCAGGCAAAATTGACATTTTTACGAGAGCAAACCAGTAATAATAAGAACAACAACAACCTAGAAGGCATCAAATAAGGAGCGGCAGCTTACTATGGCAAACTTGAAGCTGAAGTCCACCATTTCACCTATTTCCTGTCGTCTTATTTGCTTTCTTCCCAATATAGAAGTAGTGAGATGAAACAGTGAACATGATTTAGCAGATTTAATAATAACGCAGGGATGTTATTGTAAATCAGAGTAGAGCAAGGGAGCTGAGGGAAATCTGGCAGAGAAACGAGGCTTCCTCAGGAAAACTGAAATGTATTTCACAGAGGCAGTGAACTCAGCATTTTAGTTACAAGCTCTAAGATCTCTTTTGTGTTCTCTTTGGCGGCACCTATGGCGAAGACCAGTAATTGCAGGCATATTATTTGATTGCCGCTTGAGATTTTTCCTGGGAATGTCGCCACAGCCACCCAGCTTGTAATACTGTAAATGCAGCCTTGAACTAATTTTCTCATGCTTGGATGAAAAGTGATTTAATTGCCAAGTATTTAAATAAAAATCCTTGAGATTATTACTATAACTAATGCATTTGAAAAGTGTGCAAAGCATTCTGTGGCAATAGTCTGTCCCCCACAGCTACAGTGTTTGCCATTTGAATAATGAAAACTGCCGTACATTTTAGGATCCAAAAAGACACTTGAGTGACAACTGCATGTGATGAATAATTGTTTAAAGATTTTTTCCAGAGACCCCACGCAGTATTGCTGTTAAGGCTTCCAGGAGATCTCACGTGTCCATCAGGAGGTCTCGGATTTCAAACACTGCATTTGACCTTGCAAATTTTGAAGACCCAAATGCAAGACAAACAGCAGGTCAAAGCGGTGCAACAGCTGGCGCCACAGTTCACACTTACTTCTACAGCTGCTCTCTTTCAGCAGATGAAGACATCCGTCATGATACAGTCAAATAAACGCGCCACAGACCAATGAACTTCATGTCATTAATTATATTTGCATGGTGCAATTCTAATTGTGTTTTTCCTCTGAGTTCTCCTCCTCCAAAGTCTCCTCCGACACCGAGCAGGTATCACAAGGCAACACTTCACTAATGGTAGCCTTTTGGTGCCCATTAATTGCCCAATGATTATCTTTCCACTCTGCAAACAGTCACACGTCACCTTGTGTCGCCAGAGCTGACAAACTGGCCAATGAAGGGCTGGTTTGGAGGGTAGCTGATAAAAGAAATACCTGGATTCAGTTGCTCACTGAAATACATTAATGCAAGGAACAAAAGTAGATGCTTTATAGGTCAGAAGGTCACAGAGTAGTTATAACACTAACCAAGTTAATCTATCAACCTGTTCACTTTCTTGCCAGGTAGAAGATTGACTTCAGTGTCATGTCTCAGCATTAACTACTTTCACCTTGTGGATGAAGAAAGTATGCATCTATCTATCGATCTATCTAACTATGGAGATACATTGGGAGTTAATAAACTAAGCATAGCATTGAGACTGAAGCAACTTATTCCGAACTCAAGTTGAAGTGGACTCCTTGAACACAATTTCATACCCTCTCGATAGGCAACGAGATTTTGAAAACCTTTTATTCTAGGTACATTCTGTATGGCTTTAAAACAGAAAAAGAAGTAGAAAGAAGATATAAGAGATTCAGTCAAAGTTAAATGTTTACAGATACAAAATACTCAAGCAGGATGTTTTCAGTTAAAGGAACAAATCCATGTAAAGCTGTAACTTTGCTCTGGTGGAGGAGTGCAGGCGACAGGGCTGCTGACACCTCTATCTGTTGACTCTACACGTGTGTAGTGTTTAATTAGCTGTAATCCAATTGAGGGATACGGCTTCCTGTTAAGAGAGGTGCAAAGGGTCGAAATAAACAGCTTACAACAACAATTAAACTCTAAATATGCAGCTTACAGCCTATAGGAAGTCAGACTCCTGACCTTACTAACACACAGAGCATCAGTTCACTTCACAGGTGTGACCTGACCTCCGGGAACCGCTTCACGTTTGTGCTACTCTAGCTTTGTTCAATCTGTGAAGTACTTTTCCCTCATTATTGAAGCAGAGAAAATAAGAAAAAGGACACAGAGTGAGGGGGGAAGTGAAAGCGGGAAAGAGAAAGGAGATGCAGCATCAGCGTGGAGACAATCTTTGCCGTAAAACATTCTGTCTTATCTCACTCTTATCGTATCTTGCCACTAAAGTGGCTTTTTCAAGGGAGATCAAAAGGGATGGCAAGCATGTGTTTCTAACTAGAACTACAGCGCAGGCACAAAACCTGATGTTATTAGGTCATTATGATAGTGACCTCTTTCTCTCATCAAAGCCCTCGTTTCAAACCCATCCGTGAGCCAAAGGTGTCAGCTTGTAAAGACTCTCTCCAAGCCTCATCCAATCAGACTCAAATCATCCTGCAGATTAATGAAATTCAGTATATACATGATTTAGAACAATTGGTCTGAGACGAACAACAGTTGGTTGATGCAGAAGGCATGGGCTTTTTTGAGGAATAAATAAAGCTAAATGGTCAAAAAAATGACTGATTGGAACATGGCTAAAAACCATGGCAACAGACTCCTTAGTAAACAGTTTATGGAAGCCCAGTAGGAAACCCGGTGGTTGGGTAAAGACAGCCTTGTGCTAATCAGCGCATACCAACACCTTCAGCGCCCAAACCTCCATGAATTTCTCAGGAACAGATGTGTCGACTGTGCCGGCCTCTATGCTGTGCCGCTGTAGTGTCTCAGTTAATCAGAACTGTGTTACACAAAGATTTGGTTGCATAAATTACTGAGCATGTGGATGCATGTTTGCATTAGTAGTGTCAGGTTTATATTCAGACATCCAGCTGGAATCAAAAGCTACTTTCTATCAGTAAAGGACAACTCCTGTACGGCAGTCGGGGCTCGAGTCTGCGATGGACTCAAGTTCTCTCTTGTCTTCGTGCCACCTGGAGACAAAGATGAGGACTTGCACGGACATTTTAATAATTGTCAAGCGAGTACTGGCATAACTATTGAATTCAACGTATTACATATGATTCCAATAAAATTCCACGTCAAGAAGATTCTTTTGTTTCAAGTTAATCAGAAGAAGAGAAAATGATCAGAAAGTGTGAGAGATACTTAAAACTATAAGTTCAAAGGAAAAAAAAAGCATCTTGATCTTTCTGCCTATCGTGAGGACTCACGTCGTTAAATATAACGCTGACACTCGCAGCACTGTGATCAATAAGCCAACAGCAGAAAGGCCGGAGCAATCGTACAGGGTACACTACACACACAACTCATCTAATCATCTTCAAAGTTTCGCAACCCGACATAAACCCTGAGACCAGCTCTGAATCAAAGACCATCACTCTCCGACCGGCAGGCCGACACAGCACAAGCGCATCCGTGTACGTACACACACGGCAGTCGCGCACGCGCACGTGCACGTGCACGTGCAGAGCAACTTTTAGCCTCAGTCACAGCCTGCTCTTCTCTCGATGTAACCCAAGATGTATGATTCACTCCAATCATCTATCAAAATAATCATCCGCTGGGGCAAGCGGAGAAGCTTGGCAGTGAAGCGACACATCTGAGGTCAAGGGGAATCATCTTTCAGGGGTTGCTACGCACTGTGGGTTTGTTGCCAAGCTGCGGCGCTGGATGGTGAGGCGTCTATGGCGACGGTGGCCGAGGAAGAAAAAAAAAGGGGGGTGGGGGGTAATGGTGGTGTTGGTGGAGGGCGGGGTGGGGTGGGGGGGGGCCTGCCGGTGCAGATGCCCGCAGACAGACAGCCTTGCCTGAGAGACACGAGAGCTGCCGGAGCCTCAGACAGCTCGCTCCATCACCCCCTCCAAATACCCCTCCCCTCGCGTTGCCATCTGTGAAGCGCGCACACACACGCACACACACGCGCACACACACACACACACATAAAGAAAGACGGCACCACTAACTAAGAGGCCCAGGCACACTTAGCCACGTTAGCAGCCTTACTAAGACCGCTGTGCCGGGCAACTGCTGACACGCTTTAAAAAGACTAAGAGAGAGTGAGAGTTAGTAAAGCGGGAGCGAGGTTGAGCTGCTGAGCCAGACGGTCGGTCTAAGCTAAGCTAAGCACCGAGGAAGATTGAGATATCAGCCAGGTGAATTCTCGGCCGAATTTTTTTGACAGGTGGGCAGAGAAGAGCCGTCTGGGGTTGACAGCGCTGCCATGTTTTCGATAAGCACTGCTGTGTGTCCTGCCGTGTGGCATGTGCAGCCGCGCTGATGGTGCGGCCATTTTTTGTGTGTGAATATGTATATGTGTCTGTTACTCCGTTTCTGCGTGTCCATATGGGATGTATGTGTGCATGTATGGTCACATTGTTTATTTTTCCATGCATGTGCCTCATCTATAGCATGGTAACCGTTGCCAGTTGAGCAAGGCACTTACAGCAATTACAGCGGATGGTGTTGACAAGTGTAATGACAGAGTTAGGGCCTCTAATAGGCCAGACTGTCGCTGAGAGGATATGAGCTCCTGTTTTCAGGGCTGCTCACATCTACTTTCTTCTCTCCTCTCTATTTTCTTACTTTTACCTCTCGCCTTCTACCCTTGACTTTGATCTTTTTCTTCTTTTCTTTCCTCTCGTCTGTTGTCATATTTAAAAGATCATGGAAGATGACAAAGGGAGCCAAAAGCTGACTTAAATTACTGGGAATTAATTTAACGTTACTGTGAGGAGCTTTTAATTGGTTAGGAAATGTCTTAATTTAATACTGATGGCTCTATATGACATAAACTATATGAAGTAAAACAAAAAAGAAGATTAATATTCATAATAAGTTAATCCTAAAGCTCGTCATCGATGCCACTAGTTTCGAAATTCTGAAAGAAATCAGATGAAATCAGGCAGGTTCACCAGAAACCCCTTTATCCCGAACTCCAAGGGGGCATCCTGCAGGTACCAGGGTCTCAGACAGACCCAGATCCAGCTTTGACCTGCAGTCAACCTGGTATGATGAAGCTGTCCTTGTGCCTCGTGGTGCAGGACCAAATGCTGCAGTACCATCTGCCGGATGGCAGCATCAGAACATTTTGTGGCTGGTGTGATTTGTGTCTCTGATTATCCTGTTGGCCTTGTTCCTACACCACTGGGTGTAAAAGACCTCTATGGATGGCAGCCTCCTGGAGATGTGCTGAGCAGTTTTTACTACCCTCTGTAGCGACTTATGGTTGAGGCTTGTGTAATTGCCATACAGGCGGTGATGCAACCAGTCAGGATACTCTTGATGTTGAAGCCATTTTCTTTTTTTTATTTTGTATCCATAGAGATTTTCTGTCTGACTTTTCAAGGATGAAGCCACACTTTTGTCTTTTAAAGCCATGCTCTGGATCCAGTTATGTAGACTCATTCATCCAATGTGGTTGAAGAAGCTCTGCTTGCAAACCATGGGGTTGTGGATCGGGATTTAAATAATTATAAATTTCACACTGATGTTGGATCTCTTTGATGGCGGCGGAGGTGTAATGGAATTTCATCTGGAAAAAGTATGAAATATTTCTACACTTTGATTTATTATTGAATCAAAGGAGTAAGCCATGACAACTGTTGCAGACAAAAACAACAACAGTAAATTTGAGTCTGCTTTTATCACAATTTTGGGATTTTGGGACATCAAAGCTGAAGGAACTGTAACCCTTGATCACTTCCCGCTCAGACTTCAAGCTGGTTGAAAATCCTGTATCAGTGAACCTTTCCTCATCTGATTGAAGACATGGTGTGGAAAAAAAAAGTAGAATTGGAAAGTAAGGATGGCTCGCTTTGGGATGAATTAGTTCACAAACTATTTGAAAAAATATTTTAAGAGCAGTTTTAATTGTTTAACAGTGGGGAGCTACAGCATCGATTTGGAATGGTGAATCAAATCTGTCATTAACAATTATTAAATACTGATGAATGAAACTTGTACACACACACACACACACACACACACGCACACATGCAAACACACACACACACACACACACACACACACACACACACATTTGTGTGCACACAGTTGCATTGGCTCTAATCTGTAATGCATCCAATATGTGGAGCTATTGGCCGGCGCTCTGGTAGGCAAGCTACATGGCACACAGAAATCGGCACGCTAGACTCCATACATCTATCCAATCAGCATCTCGCCTGGCTTCTGTGCCAGCGGGCCAATCAGATGCCATAGATGCAGCCCATTCCCCAACCCCCCAAAGACACACATACACATATCTACAGTAAACACGCACGCACATCAATCCAGCTGTGACTCTTGGACATAATCCAAGTTGCCTGTCTGGTTTGTGGTGCAAGGTGGCATCTGCATGTGTGCGTGAAAGAGATGATCTTCTATCATTAAAATAAAGAGGACAATCAGCGATCATTGTTTCCCACACAGAACAGAGAGGAGGTGAACACAGAGAGCGCACAGGCCACTCTGAACAATAAAGTACAAGTGAGAATTGGAGAACAAGAGAGAGACAGAAAGTGAGGGAGAGAAAACGTGACTGAGATCAACAGAAAAGCAGGCAGTCGTTGAATCATTCTCACACACAGAGCTTTGGCCCAGATCAGCCAGAGAGATAAAGGAAGAGGATTACACTGGCTGAAAGACTTGGAAGTATCCTGAGTCTCCTCTGACTCTCTGCCACTTCTACAAAGTCACCTCTGACAATGGAACTATCTGTTAGCACAGTGATAGATCAAAAAGACACAAGTACATTCGGGAAGTACTCTGTAGTAGATGTGAAGGCCGTTCAAATATCCCAAATCAAACATAAAGAGATGTATGTTACAGAATAGGCAGATGAGCCCAGTCTGTGAAGTTGACTAAGCGTGTCCATGAGGAAATGTGGAAAGCTGGAATAATCCACCCTTGATGGTTACAGTGTGGCCAGGATTCACCGGTTCGATGCTATCCAGAGCTATACGTGTCACAGGAAGACACGTATAGCTCTATTATACCATTAGGATACATCATATGTATCTGTTGAGAAACTGATGAATCACAGTTATTAGTTCATTGATTTGTTAATTGGTATTTCCTGAACAGCATTTTTCATAAAAAATATTGATTTCCTTGTGTAGTTCTGTCACTTGAAAAAGATTTAAATGATTTGTAAATGTTCCACTTGGATGAACAAGTAGGGTTTTCCTAATATATATATATATATATATATATATATATATATATATATATATATATATATATATATATATATATATAAATGTTCCACTTGGATGAACAAGTAGGGTTTTCCTAATATATATATATATATATATATATATATATATATATATATATATATATATATATATATATATATATATATATTTAGCCTGAAGCAAAGCAGTGGCCTGACCATGAGTCCCAACACAATGCTAGTGAGGCTAAAAGTGATTACCTAAAATATTTGTTGTAATATCCTGAATAAATGAGGTGTGAGTGAAGGTTTGCATCTGTTCAAAGGCACTTCTTCAGGCGGCATTAAGATTTCATATGCTTTCTTCTCTGGTAGCAGCTGGGTAACAGTGATGCTGCTTTCTGATGACCTTAAATAGCTTATTGATTTCTGCAGAAGCAGAAATGGACAGACTGCCGTGTTTTTTTCCTGCCCACTTCCTTTTGTGTTTTTCCTCTTCGAAGGCTTTGGAATTATCAGGGTCAGATTTATTGTGGTATGAAAAAAATACTTGTTTACTCACTCTGCCTTCTGCCTTAAAATAAAAACACACACACACACATAAACAGCCCTTGCTATGTTGTGTTTCTGCTGTGTGCTCGTGGGGCAGCCATGGCGTTACTTATCCCAAAGGGTCAAAGGCATAATGGTTATAATCTCCTTGTGGACAACCTTCTCACCCAACAACACTGCTACTTGTAACAAAGAGCTTGGCCTCAGCCCTCAGCTGTCGCTGCCCCTCCTTGGCTTCCACCAGCAGACCTTTAACGACTGGTTCATTGTCGTACTGCCTATCGACTAGTTAGACGAATTCAAATTTCACATGTCAATTAAATGAGTGTTGTCCTAGTGATTAGCAGATCCCACTAATTGTCGCTCCCTCAATCCCTCCTCCTCTTTTCTCCACTTATTTTTTTTGCGTCTTTCCCCTCCTCCTCTTGCTCTCCTGCCATTTTCCACATGGAGGAGCAGGGAATGGGGCTTTGTGTCGTCGGGCCCCATGCCCCATGTCAAAGATGGCTCCTCAGCCTCTTCCCCCAGCACGCTCCTCCTCTGAGACTCCCAGATCCCTTCTCTCAACTCTGGGGTGTAAGGAAGATGGACATAAAGGGTGTGTGTGTGTGTGTGTTTGGGGGGCACATATAGATCACACACGCGTGAAGAAGTATATAGGGTTGAGTGTATGCATTTCATCCTGTTTGGGCCCACAGCGTGCAGGTCGCAGGATGGGATGCTCAGAAACATCCAGCGCTGCAATCCCTTGCGCACCTAACAGACATGAACATAGAGAGGCGGCCGATGTGACGCACACTCCCACACGTGCACCCTGGCAGATAATTACCCCAACAGCCTCTGGAGAGCAGAACGCCCATGTGGGCCGCATAACCGCTTTAGACAAGGGCCATGGCACACCCAAGAACCCCCTTCTTTGTCTATCTTCCAAGCTATGTGTTTGTTTTGCTTGACTCAATGAACTTGATCTGTGGATCTTCACAGCATTGCATTTGCTGTGCATCCCAATGGCGTTGAAAAATGTCAAATTAAGCCATGAAACGATTCTGAAAATGCAATATGCAAATGCTGCCCTCTTAAATATATCATTGTATTCTTCTTCTTTTTTTTCCCTCAGAGGCAATCCTCTTGTGTTTTCAGCTGCAAGGAAAAAAAGACCTTCACTTTGGTTTATTGTGAAAAAGCACAAATTCACACTCAACCAAGAAGGTGTATAATAATTACAGTGGAATAAGTTAGGAAGAAGTCAGCATTAATGTGTAAGCCAATGCTCAACATTTTTCTTAAAAAGTACACAATATTAAATTTGTTTTAATGATATTAGTAATTAGTAATATTTTAAGGGGCACAAAGTTGTTTGCCTCCAGCTTCTCTTGCCCAAATTCTAAAAGTGCAAGATCTTCATGGAATTATGCATATTTAGTGAGTCACCCTTGTCATTTCTAATATAATTAGTTACTGCAGGTGTTGGATGAATGAATTGAAGTAAAAACTGGACTATTTCCCACATGAACATCAATACACCCACACACATATGCCCTGCTCTGATCACTTTGACAAGTGCGCCATGTCAGAGCTGTTTTAGAAATCTAAAATATTGGGATTTTAAAACCTTTAAAGCAAGCAAGACAGACAACTCTCCTCCAGTTTCAAGAAGAGCCTAATCATCCCTCATCACAATTAAACACAGCGGACAGCACCTCCAAACACTGGGTGACATCTTAAAACTGTGTGAATGGCCCTTAAACCCTGCACCCCCCTCACCTAATGTTCAACACTAACCAAGCATCACACAGACCTACATTCACAGCTACAATAGAAAACACTGCAGCAGGCCAGTCCAGCCCAGACGGTTTCGTTTGCACTTTATCAGACCATACAAAACAGCAACGCCTCATTGAGCCACAATTTGCTGCTAGTTTCCTACAAGAAGCAAAACAAAGAATGGGGCGGCCTGGCCATCCTTTTTGTGCCAAAGCAGCGGACCAGAGAGAACCCACACACACATATACACACAGCCAGCCGGAGTCGGGGAAGTACAGACAGAGAGTGAGAGCAGCAGAACAACACACTCCAGACTACGTTTGTCACATTTTTCAAAGTCCAACATGACTACCGTAAAATGCGGGTTACACGGCGCACCCTTTTATACGACGCCTCTACTAAAATTAAATAAAAAGTTGTATTTAATCGTAAATGAGCCGCGAAAGTTTATGAAGGCTGATTTATACTCGGGTTTTACGCAGAGACGCAAGCACGCAAGACACGCATGGCCGACCTTGCGTGGTCAGATCGGCCATTTTGCGTGCTTGCGTGCGTCACCCCAAATTTCTGACTATCCGTCAAAGCAACGCGAGCCGTACGCAGCCCGGAAGGCTGTGATTGGTCCGCTAACCACGTCCTTTCTGTCTCTCATTTCCGGTTTCATAGCATAGTACCGCTGTTTTTAAAAGCCATAGCAGAAACACGAACAATGGATCTTGTTGAAGAACGTTTGGCTGAAGAGGTCCACAAATATGAGAATTTATAAAACCCGTCTGGCGCAGTATAAGGACACGCAGATGGAGGTGAATTCCTGGAGGGAGATATCGGTGAACGTCGGTGTGCAGGTCGATTAAACGGTCGTTGCGCCACCTGCTGTTCTGGAATATGAAAAACGCAGGGGAACTAAAAATCAAAACGAGTCCGTCAATCCGACTGCGTGGCCAGCCGGAGTTGGAGTTGCAGAAGTATAATTCAGCCTTAAGCCGCTGTTGCTGCTGCTACTGCCTGCGTCCCCGCTGCCCGAGTCGGGCATCGAGCCGGGGGCTAGCCCCGCTGCCTTCGGTGGTTGTCAGTGAGCTAGCTGGCGCTGACAACACTTCTTTTTTTGTGCTAAATTTTCAGTGCAGTTTACTTGAGCTGCACCCAAGGACGTGTGACGGTGCTCACCCCACTTACCCGAGGAGGCGCAATGGAAAACAGGTCTGCGCGACAGTTCAGTGCTCGCTTGCTAGCTTGCGAGCTTACAGCGAACGCTAGTTAGCTCGCAAGCTAACAGCAAGCGCTAGTTAGCGGGATAAGAGGCGCCACAGGGCAGGGAGGACAGCAGGGAGTTTGGCTGCTGCTGCTGAGAGCATCCTGTGCTATAATGAGAACACGCCTGAAGGGGATTTAGGAATATTTCACAAGAATTTTGTATCCCACTTTAACTGCTGCTAAATTTAGAATAGAAAAAAATCTGCAAATCAGCCTCATGAATAAACCGCACAGGTCAAAGTTGAGGGGAAAAAAAGAAAAAGGTATCAGCTTATAACCTGCATTTTACGGTACACTGCGGAGCTGTACAGTCTTTTCACTCACAGTAAAGTAGTGACATTGCACACCTGTAACACAACCAACTAAATTAGTGCAAAAGGTAAGCGTTGAATAGACTTTGCATGGCTTGTCCTCATGACGGGTCACGGACATGGCAGAGTTTAAAAAGCGCTCGGGGATTAAATACTTCTGTTGTGGCAATGGTGCTCCTTTTACCTCCCTCTGCTTCCCCGTCTCAGTCCCCCCCTCCTCTCTCGTTGTCTCCCTTCCTCTTCCTCTCTAGTTTTACTACCACGATAATTCCTCAGTGAGTAAGCGAGTGTGTTTTGTGTGCGTGAGCCAGTCAAGGCTGAAGTCCTGTTTGTGCATTTGTGTAGTCATGCGAGAGCGCGTGTGAATGAGTGTGTTGCTCGTGGATGAGTGCTGAGGCAGCGAGTGTGCTGAGGTAGACAGAAGTCTGCAAAGCCAGAGGGGCTTACTTACAGTCAGGCTACCAAACAAGCACAAACAGACAGTTAGGAGTTTGGCTGTTTCGGCCTCTGCAAACCCAACACGGGCAAATTAAAAGAAACCCTAGAACCGCTGAAATTATCTTTGAAATGTGGGTCATGTAAATTACACAATAATGTGTGAAGGAGAAAGGCTTCACATATCTCAATAAACAAAGGCAAAGAGTTGCTTTACAATGCACAAGACCAGATTCATTAGCATACAAACTGAGATCAAAAGGCTTTCTCAAGTTCAGTACATCATAGCCTTCTCAAATAACTCCTTATCAGAGTACAGTCAAGCGCACCCCCTCCCTTTACTTCCAACCACCACCAGCACAAGTTGAAACAGAAGAGCAGCCCCTCTGGAGGACAAAATTACATTGCCATGACAACGCTGAAGAAGTTCAACTATACTGACAAAACGGTGCAGATGATGTGCTGATTGTGCCTTGTGTGTTGGAGTGTATGTTGGCCTCCCTTTTGCACCTAACCCCACCCCAACCTTGCTACAGCCTCTTCGAGTCAGCAGCTGTTGGTCCTGGTAAAGGATGGGTGTGAGTTGTTTTGTCTGCCTGGGTGTGGATGAATAAATGATGAGAGTGTTGGATCTTTGGGATAAGGCTCGGCCGCTGGTCTGTCCCGCTGCGGCTTTTCGGTCCTGTCAACAAGGCCAAAAAAAGGGGTCTGCGATGACCGCTAATTGGAAGTGGCGAGGTGATCTGATGACACTGCAGGGATACTTTGGTTTGTCACAATGTGTAAAGGCCCTCACATTTCAAGGGTGGTTGCCTTCAAGGAGGAGTTAATCAATGCACAGCTTAACGCAGACGACTCGGGACAGATCACAGTTGCTGGTCCCGGGGTAACTGAGTTTAAAATCAGCGAGACATTTCAGGAAGACACTTACTTCAACCCGCTGGCTTTGAAGCTATTACAACACAATCACTGTACATTGAGCAATACATCACACAAGAAAGTGTACCAGTATATTACGTCTACACTGTCATCTAAAACAGACAAGGCAGCAGAGGAGCTCATTTAGGTATTTTACCTCAGCCATAACTGGATAGCAGACAGCAGCACATCCTGCAGACAGTCATGATAGAGAGCCTGTAAAAGAGAAGATAAAAATGCATAAGCTCAGAACATCAATCATGGTCCGACAAAAGTGTTTCCATACGCAATCGATTTCCATGGTGTCTTCCCTCCCTACAGCACATATGATACTGTTTTCCAACGACTTTCTTCACACTCACGAAGACATTTGATATGGAACACAGAAAGATGGAGGAGAAAATATTATAGGCGTATATCTGGGTACAAGCTTCTAAAGTAAAGAGAATCAGACATATCTGTGTCAAAACATCTCTTTTTCTTTTCCACGTGCTCTCTCTCGCACACTAACCGCCACGCTTTACGGTGTGCTACACTGACTTGTAAAGTTGTGATTTACACTTGTGTACTAAAAACAGCTTGAGACAAACAAACACATTAAAATCACAAATGCTGAGGTATTCAAAGTGTGCAAGCAGTTGGGCTAATTTATTGAGGCTCCCTAAATGTAATAGTGAGGACGAAAGTAGTTGTTAAAAGTTTGTGCATCAAACAACTGTTTTTCTATTTGCAATACACTAAAAAAAATAAAGAGAAATCTGAGAGTAAAGTATCTTTGCAACTTTTTCTTGAAACCTCAATCACAAATGCACCCTGGGTCTAATGCATGTGCTCCCCGACCACCTTTGGTGCGTCCCTCTGTGAAATTAAGACCTTTAGAAACCAATTTACATTGTAAACACACCATGCAAATCTTGTTTACCATGTTGGGGGTCTGCAGACATGGTGGTTGGTTACAGGTCTGAGGACGGAGATCTAGGGAATCTCCCTGGACCACCACACAGACATGAACACACACAGTACCCACCCTGCACCCACTAACCGCATGCCCCCCCTGGAGAGAGCGCCCACCTCCTGACCTCATCCGACAGAGGGGGTCAAAGGGAATTTAACACAAGGGTCCCACATTCCTCCAAGGTGATAATTGATGTAGCTGCTGGCAGGGGGTCACCAGGCACAGGGTAAACAAGCAATGGCTTTCTATACCCCCCACCCTATTCCCACCCCGCTAAACGGTATGTATGGCTGTGACCAGACTAGATTATGCCATCAAGCCTGGCGTGACAGCGTGTCACCCATTACAGTGCACCGGGTCTGAGGACCCAGGTGTTTCAGTTGACTATAACTAAACCATCAGCCAGACAAGCCCCTTCACACATACTGTCAACGACACGCTTGAGGCTAAAGGCCAGCTGCATTTAATAGACTGTTACTGGAAGTGGAAGATCCACTAAGAACAACAGCTCAGTAACAGACAAAAAAAAGAAAGAAAGCGGTGCTGTATAATTACACCTCTCCATCTTCTCTACAGCGATGCAAACCTGGGAGCGGGTAAAGAGAAAGTGATGGATGGAAGCAGGGTAGTGAGGCCTGCTTTGCTCCATCTTCCCTCTCCTGCTCTCTGTTGCATGGGGCCTGCCCTCATTACCAATATGTTACTGTTTTTTCAGAGGAGGCAGACCTTTTATAGGTTTATAGGTGTTAGTCTGCACCTGCTGTTCAATTCAAAGTAAAAGTAAATATAATTAAAATTTAAATAATAAACTTTCAGGCTGGAAAAATGTTGTTTTTCTTATTGTCCACAAATCTCATCAAAATCAAAGTCATCAAGTACGTGTTGACAAAGCCCTGATATATCTTATTCTACTGTGCCATGGACATCCATTGATGCCCTGAAACTATCACAACACACATCAATGTGCCACACTATTATTACACTGGGTTACACACTGCATGGTTACACTGTATATGGGCACTGTATTTTAGTATGAGTCCCACATACACCATCTGTTTGATGTAAATACAACAAATGTGTAGTAATCCATGGCTTCAATTAATCCCCAACAAGGGCACAGTTTCCTCCGTTTGAGTAATATTTTCTCAAATTTGCAAAGCCTGGTTATTTCAGGAAATTTACAAAAATAAACAGTATATTTGTAATTCCTGTTAAAAGATTTATATTTACAGTCGGAGAGAATGGGCTTGAGTTTAAGAGCGTGAAAGCTGAAATGACACATTGTTGTAGGTTTTGATCTTTTCATGGTGTTTGCTGACAATAAAAAAAAATACATGTTTTGTTATAGGATAGCATGACTACCAAAACATCAATGAAAATTGGTATTCAAAGCAGAATATTATTCATGCTAAATGATTAAAAAGAGATGATGCGCTGGTGTTAGTGGTGGTTAGCTTTGATAAGGGGAGGGCCTGGCAGTGCGGTTATTTCCTGGTCTCTGCCCACATGTGGTTCCCCCCCAGCCACACACTAAGGCTTGGGGAGGTTATAAAAGCCGAGGGGGTGATTAAGAAGCAGGAATAATGGCCTCCACAAAACTAGGAATGTGTTTAACTGCTACAGCGGCTCCGGAATAGTTCTAAATCGGACTGCCGCCTTTAATATCAGGAATTATTCTCCTGCTATTGAGCATTAAATGTTACGGGGGTTTGCACATGCACTTTCAAAAGGAATTGGCCTGGGAAAACTTGCGAGGTATAGGCAGGATGTTCGCCAGGGTTATGATTTATGTCTGAGGTGACCCGGGAGGATTCAGGCTCGGTATTTCTACGAGCTATGCCGACCTACCCACCAGTTCTGCATTGTTGGAGTTTGGTGGATCCTTCTAAATCCAGGATTAGAAAAGTCAAATACACAAACACCTTCACCTATCCTCTCTTTCTCCCATACAGAGACACCAAGAAGCAAGAGAGATAGAAAGAGTTACCGTTGGCTGCTACCTGCCTGCTAAGCATGCCCAAGCCCCAAACCCCATCACTTTCCTCATTACTGGAGCTTCATGGCTTTTTAGGGCTCTGTGCTTTATCTGGGATTTCACATTTCCCAGCCTGCCACTTGACATGGCTCACCCAGCTGCCAGCAATCAAGTAGCAGAGGGCAAGCTGAGTCTTCAGGCTGCACCTTGATTTGAGAATTGCACATCACAGCCACTGGCCCCGCTAAGCTTCGGTAATTACAGGCCACACATCCCATCATGCCTCCAACCCTATTTCTACCCCACATCATACACTGACCTGGCATAATGGGTGGAGGGGAAAGGGGTGCACACAGGGAGATAGAGATGGTCACGGGTCAGGGGTGGATTCTAAGGATGTGGATCTGTGCTTCAAAAGGCATAAAGTGTGACAGTGTTGGAAAAAGGCTTGAGAATTGTTGAAGATTGTTGCGCGTATGACACATCCTCGTGTGTGTTTTATGCGTCTCTGCGTGCATGTATGAGTGCGCTTGCATCTATAGTACACACATCGTATGTGTGTGCGCCTAATTGAGAGGTAAGCAAAAAAGTTGCCTTTAAAGTTGCCAATAAATATCCTGCCAGTAATGTTAAACACCTGCCCGTAAAGCCCAGAGGAATGCTAAATGAAACCAAGTTGCACAGCCTGTCTCCTGTCTGGGGTCTCAAGGCAAGACAGCAGGATTTGTAATAGCTGTATCCAGGATTATTGAGTTCAAGCAGAACAGCCAGGAAGCAAGAAAAAAAACATGACGTGGTCGGCAACACTCATTTTCCTCAGTCTAACGGCCAGTGCAACCACATTGTGCCCCCTTCACAATAAAGAATAGTCCAGATTATTATTCAATGTAATTGCACAGCAGAAGCAATGCTACAACTTTCGGCATTAAAAACTTGTCAATCATGACAGAATCTTTTTTTTTCTCTAGCCCTCTCAAAGCTGAGTGATCAAAGCTCCTCATGAAGAGTGTATAATACTAGTGGACATATGAGTGTTTCAAAAAAAAACTTGTTCCCAGTGTTCTTTGTGCGAGTGTGAGCTAGATAAGGTAAGACAGATGATTACCGCAACTCAAAACATGCCCCCCTGATCTTCTCACCCCAGTGTCACACAATCATAAAACACTCCACACACACACACACACACACACACACACACACACACACACACACACACACACACACACACACACACACACACACACACACAAACACTCATTTCAGCACACATGTCTGTACACACACAAAGATAACCATGCACACATGCACTAATGCACATACATTCACAGAGATATAGTGTCCGGGCAGGAAGAGGCTCTCGCTGTGCTTTGGAGCCTCCAGGGTTGAAAGAGAGCATCTGACCCCAGAAGCCAGAGACGCTGCCGTATGGCCTCATCTCTGGTTTCGATTCCCTAAACTCTTGACGCCTTCCTCCCACTGCACCTGTCGAGAGCCAATAGACCCCCTGCCTAGACCCTTTCACCACAGAGAATATATGGCCCTGCTCCCTAGTCCAGTCTGGCTAATTTCTAATGGCCTCAAACTGGCCCTAAACGCCACCACGGAACAGGGAGTTTAGCTGCTGTTGCCACCCTGAGGCCCAGCTCAGCAGTCCTCCTTCTCTCTGGTGGCCCTCCGTTCCTCAGCAAGGACCAGATAAGGCTGATCGAGCACAAGCATTTACTTCCAGAGTCACAGGCTTTCCCCATTCAACTTAGAGATTAAGCACTGCTGTCTACACGCAACCATGAATAATGAAGCTATCACTCCAGACAGGCAGGCAACAGCAGCGTGAGTTATTTACACCAGTAGTCCCATAGGCCGCTGCAGACATGTGCCAAACCTATACAGTAGCAGCCCCACTATATAGCTCATTCATTATTTCACATTGCAGAAGACTCACTTAGAGCCAATTAAAGACCTTCAATGTTTGAGTCGAAAAGCCTCCACTTATCTTTACTGTTAATCCAGCAATTCATTGACGTGAAAAGTTGAGAGGCCCAGGTGCAAAGAAGAGTTACGTGTCCCCACTCGCTAATTTTGCAGAAGTGCCTGTAGAAACTTTAAATAGTGCTAGTGCCCTCACAACATGCAAACACAAAATGTATTCATTACTCTCCTTGCAATCAACTATCAGTCCTGAACTGTATGGTTTTATTGTGAGGCATCAACTCAATATATCTGTGGAAACACGAGTTGTAAGAACCATTCATGTTTATTGTAAGCATATCAAATTTTGATTAGATATACTTTGCAGTATTTTTTGGGGCAAAGTGATAGGAAAAGGCGGGCAGAGCTAGAGGGAGCGCGCACAGTTCTTACCAGACAGACCGGAGCAACAAAAAACTACTGAATTGGAAAACCTGGTATGGTCATTAATCTGTTTGTTCAAAATACTTCAATAACCAAAAAACTACCTGAAAATAACAACAGGAGAATCTGTTCTGTAGGGTCATTCCTTCCCAACTGTGTAATGCCAACTGGAAAAATTGCACAAGAAAAGTTTACAATTGCCATTACCGTGTTTCAGTTTCAGTTCATCTGTTACTTTTAAGCTGGTTATTTGAAAATGTGGACTGTAAGGAGAAATGCAACATATGCCATAGCAGTATTAATTGGCAGGTATAGTGAAATATGGGTCTCTATATTATCAAAAGTTATTATTAACTGTAAAAGGCATGATCTCTTCACCTTTTGTAAGGCTAAGTCCTGGCAGTCAGGATGACAGGTGGTGAGAAGATGGAATCAGTCTAATTATCATCTCAAAAAATAATGTCAATCTGTTTCTTTGACAGGCAGATTGTGTGATAAGACGTCTAAACTGTTATTCTTCAGTCAAGACTTTACATGTACCAGAAAATACACTTTGTGTTGTGCAGTGTTACGTTTATTGTGTACATTGTTTACAGGTGGGTTATCAGTGCAGATATTATACTCCCTTTAATGTAACTTTTTATCTTCTTTTTTCTTTTTTTACTTCTAGTAATAATGTAAATATGGCACCAAATCAAAATGATATTTAATGCAATTTCCTAAACATCGGATGTTTAATTGTGAAATAAAACCCTCCTTCGTGTTGCCTCCTCTCAGCAGTAGGCTGCACCTGACGTGAGGTTGGATAATAGCAGACACCACGTGACTGCAGCACTTTCTGTCTGGACGCACGGCAGGGTCTGCCACAGCCTCCCTGGTGAGGACGACACACGCTCGTACGCACTCACCGGACGGATAAAAATAGACGCCATTCATGTTTTGGGAGGACGCTTTTACAAAGCAACACGATGGAACTTGTTCAACTTTATCACAACCGCTTGCTTTCACCAGTGGAATCATTACAAAGCAGACTTTAAAGAATGTGTTAATTGTCTCAAAACGCGCGAAAGCGCATGAGACCAGCCCGCCACCGATGTCCCTCCTCCCTCCTGCACTTGCCATTCCAGTCAAAACAGTGGTGCGTTTCTGTTGCATCGCACCACGCACTTCACCCTCTCGTCCCTCAAGAGCGACGCCGACACAATTCATTCATTCACACAAACAAGTCGTTTTGCCTCTGCTATTGGAACTGCGTCACAGAGAGGGGCAAAAAGTATGGCATCATAATCTGAACTTGCATGAACGAAAGTGACGGAATTAAAGCACTCAGTCAGCAGGCGACTCACTCAGCCTCCAGTGCGTCTGTCTGCCTCGCCTGTGTGGCGCTCTCCTGCATCCTTCAATGAGCATCACTTTGTGGAGCCGGTGCGAGGCATCCTCCTTTACAAACACCGGTCCTGGACATCCTAGACAGCCACGTCCTGCGACATATTTTTTAGTTTGGACCCGTTGATGTCACTTCCTGCTTGGGCAACAGCCTGTACAAATGAGCACAAGGATGTGGAGGGGTGCTCGGGGAGCCGTAAGAGGGAATTGTCGAGGTCACGCGGCAGGCAAGTTCACGAGGTCAGCCAGAAGCGACATTTCCAGACCCAGACAAGAAGCGCGTTATTCTTTAAATGGCCAGGCTATGGCTCATACCAACTCTGCCCTATACTTTTATATAACCAGTCACATCCACATCATCATACCCCCCTGTGATGCGCCGGCGAGTTTCATTTCCTGGTACGATGTGCGCATTTGGGCTACGGTTATGCAATGATGAAGGCGGCATCATCACTTTGGATGTTTTGACTGTGAACGCAACCGGTGGGAATACTGTGATGCACATGGGGCTCTGCAAAAGGAAGTTCAGCGAAAAGTTCTATGACACCTGTTGAAGTCAAAGTACTATATATGTATTTTTTAAAGGCGCATCCCTGTTCTTATTCAGTTTTTTGTCTTGTTTTTAAAGCTCCTATTTGGACTTTATTACTGCTGAGTTTAAGCTTTAAGCATCTCATTGCTTTAAAACAGTCTTCATGTCCTTTGACACATTTTAACCTGGAAGAGTCATAATGACATACATTTCTATTCCTGATGCCAGACGAAGACTGATTGCTCTTGTCTTACAGGATGGGTGATGGAAGACCGTCCGTGAGTCCAATCCCTCTTAGAGAGCTATCCTTTTTCCTCGACCAGGTCTCTCCCACCCCCTGCCCTTTAACTTTGAACCCAGGCCCAGCAGCCCATCTCTGATCTATAGAGGGTCTCCTCTTTACCCTTGTCCCTTAGCAGGCCCCCGTGATAGATGACCATCAGCATGCCAATACAGCACAATATTTCAATTTTCTGCCCAGGAAGTGGAATTTAAGGGGTTGAGTAAAGTTCAGAGGCACAGTGTGGTGCCTGCAGCTCACAACCAGCCCCCAGCCTCGCACCATAGACCCGAGATCCAAACAGTCAGCCGAGAACATTCCAGAAACCAGGTCCTCTCTGTGTCAACAAAACAACCCCTGCTGCCATCGTCCTGCCCGACCGACAGCGGAGCCGAGGACACTGACGGGAGACCCAACAGTCTCTCTGAGTGCAACATTAAAAAGAGAAGATACTGTTTTATTTAAAAGTGAATAAACTTTCTGCAGGGTTAGACATGTTTGCCTGGTATTGGACAGTTGTGCTAGTCACCAATAATCTGAGAGAAAAATGTCCTCATGCTGTATTACAAACACATGGATAATGAAGCTGTGTTTGGCTTTGTTATATGGATTAGTTATATTTATATGCCACAGGGATTCGAACAAACAGGATTATGTACATTGTATCAATGTGAGTAAGGCAGGCAGTTATCCAGTATGTGTGGGACTGTATACAAGTACACATGTGTGTAGTGTAGTATTTTTTGATAGGAAGACGCTCTCATGTGGCTCTGTTGTAGAGGGTTACGATTGGTTGGATTAGGCGAGGAGCTGGGGTAAGCAGGAGGAGAGGCTGCGAGGCACGCAGTGCGACCTAGTGGTGGAAGAGGGGTGTGTGGTGCAGAGGGGAGTCACACAGACACACTCACTTCATATCTTGCTCATAAACACACACCAACACGCAAACACAGACTTACAATCAAACCCACATGCTTTGTTAATGTGGTGTATAGTATTTTATCTCCTTGAAACACATGCTCTTAACCTCTAACCCATGTTTTTGATCTAATGTCCTCAATACATAAAGATCCAGGTTTAAAAATAACAGATAATTCCCTACAACCCACACACATGCTCGACTTAACGCTTTCTAACCACGTTTACGTATTTGTTATGTCAGCCCACCTTCCCAGCCCCTCCACCTTACACACCTCCTACTTCCGTCCTCCCACAGCCAAGCCCGGCTCTTGAAACAAATGGCACTGTTGGCAACTTCAAAGTCAGGAGCTTTGTGACTACCCAACCTTTAAAAAGGAACATCCCTTCATCCCTCCGGGATATTAGGGAAGTACAACCAGACCAGCTGACTGAGCACTGGTGTCCACCTTTTTCTAATCAACCAGCTGACACTTAGCCAGGCTGTTGTTGGAGATGTTTGTCCTTTAGGATCCCACTTTGCCCCTTCCCCCCCTCCGCCCCCTTCCCCAAAAATACCAGATTACCCTACACTTCTTTTACAGAGATTGCGCTTTGATAAAGAGGGGGCAGGGTAGTTTGTTGGGTGGAGCTGGTCACCAATTTGGGGAGGAAGAGGAGTACAGGATGGACAAGTAAAGTCCCAAAAGCAGGCTTTAGTAGGGGCCCAGCTCTAGCAGAGTCACGGCCCATTTTTTTCTTGAAGGGGATTAATAATGAATTAAGGCACTCCCACCCCCTTCTAAAAAGATATTCATGCATGCTAATGCATCCATTATTTATAGTGTGCATAGAGACTGGCTAGTGGTGGCCACATGCAAGTGGGAGGGATGTAAGGATGAAGTGAGTAGGTGGGGGTCTCTTCCCCCCGAATGAAGCTTCGAGACTCTGGAAGCAACATCCGCCCATTGTGGCTGGAGCTGGGTGGGGATGGGATGGGGACTGGATATGGACAAGTGGGAGGAGGTGGGGGATGAGGGGGCCTCGTTGCCAGACAGGCAGCTCGTGCATAGGGAGAGGGCCGCCAAGTGTAATGGGGGGAGGGGTGGATTAAACAAATAAATACATGATAAGAAATAATCATGCCAGGGAGGGAGGGCGCGATGGAGACAAAGAGGCTAAGAGGGACGGGGCGGGGAGGTTATTTAAGTCAGACAGGATTTACTGTCTGGATGGACCCATTCTTGACCGAAAAGACATGCCAACTTTTTAGGTTGTTCTTTTGATTTGGTTTGTTAGTTTGTTCAAACGATGCTCTTACAGAGAAGCTCTCTAAAGCTTTTGTTACTTTGTCAGGATATCTGGAAATGAAATAAACTAGGTAAATCTCATTGAGCTCCTCTTGGGATTTCAATACCAGGTCTAGCACATACAGTAATAGGGGAAAGTTGCAGTATGTGATAATTTAATAAAGCATTGCAGAAGCTGATGCAGTGTTAGCAAAAGTTGAAATGTGAAAATTTGAAATAGAGGAGAAGTGTGAAGGTGAGAGATGGAGGGAGAGTGAGAAGAGGCTGCGCTCTTTTCATGTGCGCAGCATGCCAGGTATGTGGTGATGCAGTGAAGAAAGGAGCAGGGCGAGTAGAGTGATAAGATAAAGCGAAAGCATGAGCCAGATGAGCTTTCTGCCCGACTGATCCCTCATATTAGCATAGATACAGTCATCAGCATAGCAGGGGACTGGTGTTGTGGAGGTGACACCAGGGCCACGACACCCCAACTCATCTCCATAGATATGACTGGGGCCATGGAGGTAAATCATACATCAGGCTTATCTGCGATGCGTCTGTAGTACATGACATTCTGCCAACAAGCTGTCGCCTTAAGTTTCGGTAATCCTTGTAAGAGATCCATTCCTAATACTGCTTCGGGCTGTCTCCAAAAGGTAGAAATTAAACACAACTTTAAAAAGGCTGAGGCTCCCAGGAGTTCAGTCATTTTGTCGTTGCTTCTTGTGTGTATGAATACACATCTGCTGGAGATGATCTGGGGTAAGAGGTTATCAGTACGGCTTTGCAAAACCTGTTTCAATAGGATTGCCCCCCATTTCACAGTGTTGGTCTGGCATTATACCCATGACATGCTAGTAAGGAAAATCCCCTGATGAAGTTACGAATGGTTGTGCCATAAATGCACCCAATATTGTTACATGAACTGTATGATTCAGGAACAATGCCGGGAACCGCTGAAATCCATTAATGGCAGACATGCAACATGTTTCTCAACAAGTAGCACCGGAGGCCAGACCTCCCAGAAGTGACAAACTGCATTGTGCAAACATTGCAACCTTTGTTCCCCCAACAAACACAAGGTGAGGCACTTAACTGTTTTTTAATACCGAAACCTCAACCGCACAGGAAAATCCATAAACATTGGAATGATGTCAAAACAACATTGTGAGGTTTGACGGTTTTAATTTTCCACTGCTCAAAGTAAAAATGGCTCCTGCTACATTTCCTGCACCCCTGGTGATTTTTATGACAAATACAACAGCAGCTTAATTATACATGCGACCACCGCCATAAAAGCAAAACCATTAACTACCATCTTGTTAACACAGAGGACCTGCCTTGAAAGTGCTAGAGTCGCATTTTAAAATCTTTTCACTCAGCGCCTGTCTGTTGTGGCAGATTGGCACCATTTAGAGGAAATATAAAAATGAACGTGGCAGTGCATTCTAACCAGACACCATGGGCATCTGGTTAGAATAAACAGGAAAGTGACCATTGAAGGGTAATTTTGATGACCTGCTCTTGATGTACTAGCAGAAACATGATGAAAGAAATAGAAAAAGAAGTTAGTCGCACACTCGACACCGACATATTTAAAGAGAAATATTAGGACACAGATACTTTCCCTGACTTTGAGTTCATTCTACAGCTGCATGGATACAGGAATAACGGTGACTGCTGGTGTTCCTGACCCACCCCGGTGTGTCCACGGGGAAGGCTTTGGAGTTTCCAAATAATAGTGAACTTCCAACCTCTTCCTTTGGTTAAGTTTCAAAGGCTTCCTGGTTTTACGTTACTGGCCAAACACGCCCCAGCTGTACACAAAGTGGCCACTCTCGATGAGACCCTATGGAGGCATAGGGAGATCAGACACCCCGTGACGTAACCAAACATCCCAGTTAAAAGCAAAGTGAACAGAGGGGATTCCATTGATGTTATTGCTTGCTTAAACAGGTCAGTGTTCACTCATGGCAAGTGTGATATTACAGAAAGTAACATCACACTCGTGAGCGATGTTTCAAGCGTCTACAAAGAGAATCCAAAGTTTGCCACTGTCATGGAGCAGAGCGGTCATCTGAATATTTCATACTCAGTGCTTTAATCTACCTTATCCCTAAGATGTCCATATGGACTTCATAGAATGTGTCAATCTTATGAGTGATAGAATTTAAAACCCACAAAACACCCTCCTAAAGGCAATCCCATCAAGCAGCATTCACTAAAAGATGTATAGCCCTATGTTAAGCAAATGGGCAGAGAAATGGTGACCACTGAATCCATTATTTCTCCTCTTACGTCTATTGTCTTAAAACCTGCCTTATGTGCCTGGAGTGCCTTTAAAGATATGTTAAGAGAAAAGAGCTCTCTGCCTTGGAATGAGCTAACTTAATTATCATAGCAACTGGCAGTGCTCTTTAACATGTCAATGGTACTTGGCCTGCATGCATAATTTTGCTGTGTTATTGTGGTGGCCTCAGCGTTTTTCACTGACAAAAACCTAAACCACAGGCACGGGGTCCTATTGTCATGGGCGCATCCATCTGGATCAAGGCCATTAGAGGATATTTGCACTTCCTCTGTGGCTCCTGGCTCTTTTTGACATGCGGCAGAAGGAGCAGGCATCACCCACCAGTGCAGGGCCAATTGAGGTGCAGATTGACCAGAGGGACAGTGAGGAAGGCCAGCCAGCAGGGCAGCGCTCCTGTCAACTCCAGTGATGGACACCCACGTGGGGGCTGGTAGTTGGCCTGAGGTTTCTGAGGTCCTATAGCAACTGATGGGACATGACGAGGCAGGAGCCGTGGTTTCATTCTTTTGTCCCTGGGGATGTGGTAGGGTGTATCAAAGTGTCAGAGGCACTTGGCTACAGCACACTTCTGGTGTCAACTGTCTACAATATACAGCTGCCCCTTGCCTGCCCACACACACACACTCTAAAGATATTCAAGTGGCTTTTACGTTCAGGTATTCAATGCCTTAGCAAAGAAAAAGAAGGTAATTTTCTCTTGTTTTTGTTCAACCTCAAAAAACCTGAATAAAACATGATTGCATAGAACCTACTGTATATGGTGTGAACACAACACAAACAGTCTAAACAGAAATGCATAAATGATGTCCTTTGAAGCCATGGAAACATGCCGATAAGGCACATAGGTATGGCCTGATGTGGTCAACGCCATAGCATTTACAGGGGCCTCGGCTGTTCCTTCAAGTGTGTGTGGGTGTGTGTGTGTGTGTGTGTGTGTGTGTGTGTGTGTGTGTGTGTGTGTGTGCGTGTGTGTGTGTGTGTGTGTGTGTGAGCTTGTTATTGCAGGTGGATTAATAGTAAAAGCATAGATCTCTATACAAATATGGGAAAACAGCTCTCAGACACAAATCAAACAGAACCAATTCAGATCCAACACATAAACACCTCAGCTGTCAATCCATATCCCTCCACGTGTAACTTATATGCTTGTCGCGGTGTACGCAGCCCCTCTGGGCGGTGTTGGAATGCTGACAGCACAGAGATATGAATCTTGATTTGATTAAGACTCAGAGTTGAGGGTCTAAACGCTGGAGCCAATACCAATTTGGGCAGAGAGACTGTTACGAAGGAGGTGAGGTGGAGGGGAAGGGGGGGTTTACCTGTGGCCCTGGCTCCAACTGGGAGTAATTTGGAACAGACTGCTCTCAACGTGTTCATTAGGTTGTGATTGGGCTGAGCGCAGGTGGGGAGGGCCTGCCCTCCCTGACGCTGAATAGTCCTGATTGTGCCCAGCATAAAACGCCATCTGTTTCAATGAGGGAAAGAGAGAGAGAGAGAGTCGGGCGTGAGGAAAGAGGAGGGGAGTCACTGGTGAAAAGTCATGTTTTATGATGTCTGGACAATTTTGTGTACTACCATGAGAATGAAGAAAACGTAATACATGACGACATTTGCAACTCTCTTGCTTGTCCTGAAATTGCAACGAGTACAATAAAAAAAAAAGCCATTCCTTCCTGTGAAAAAAGGTCTGAGTCCATAAAGTAAATTAATAACTGCTTGTGAAACTAATTGCCATATAAGCAAACTTTGCGTAAAAACACAAATAGAGGCTTATTTGAGACAAAAGGGTAAAATGGTGTACGTTTGCAGCTTAAATGGCAGGTTTCAGTCTCGCTGTGGCTTGCCACTGTGAGCAGACGGCTGAAGAGACAAGGGGATTGGAGATGGGGCAGCGGAGTTTATTTATGGGCCTTCTGCTTCAAAGCCGGGATGTTTTTGGTTAATCCTGTACTCATACCAAAAGCAGACGTACAAATGTTAATCTTGGTGTTTACATCCACATTTACACTGACTATTTTGCTGCAGACACAACATTGCCCAAAATCCACATTCATAAGTCCCATGTGGCTAAAAAGACAGAAGACAAAAATATATTTTTACTCAGTCAGCCTCTCTCTTTTTTTCTCTCTCTCTCCGTAACTGCGAGGTCCTGGGAAGAAAAAGAAGAGAGCAGAGGAGAAGAAGGCCACTGTTTGCTGCTCGACTTTTGAAGGCGTCTTTATCGGGCTTGGCAGCGTGGTCCTGCGTGTCCAAGCCTCGTCGTGCTTTTCATCCTTTGTGCTGTCCAAGGTGTGTCCAATGCACTGGGGCTTTGTGTGTGGAGGGAGACGACACATCACATTCTGTCTTCTGTCCCGAGCTGGGGGATGGGGGGATTCGGGAAAGGGGGGGGGGGACAACAGAGAAGGGACAAAAAGCAAACTTATAGAGGGCCACGGCTCTTCAAAGCTGCGATGCACAAAGGCTTATAAAGCGTTACTTCATGTAGAGTTGTGCCAGATGTAATTGCGGGGTTCCTAGAGATAGAGAATCACATGCAATGCTTCGCCCCGCCCCTGACACCATGAAAAGAACTGTAAAGCTTCAACTACAAAGGGGGTGAGCAGGAAAAGTTTGCTTCACTTTAATGCACAATAAACAACTGAGTAAATAAGTTATCTTAAAGGTCCTGGTACAAATCCACCCTTGCCGCCTCGGAAAGGGTAATTTCATGCGCAGAGTGTGATGGATGCAGAAGGACTGACTGTCCCCATTAGAAATCAGGGAGGGGGGAAATCTGCACCGAGCGACAAGTGATCCCCCCCCCTTGTTTTGCTCCACCATCAGCTGCATGGTATATAGGCTCCCTCAAGTGTGAACACAGCTTTCTACAGAAAATGATGTTGATTCATTGTTAATACGCCCAGAGGTTGGCAGAGGGAGCGCGGTGCATGGCAAGTATAGGTAGGATGTGGTTTTCCTGATCAACCTGACTAGTCCTCATCTGTTTCCTGTGGCCTCCCGCTGAGGTGGTACGGGTGAGGAGCATGCATTGTTTAATATGTTCCAAGGCGCAAACGCTGCCACTGTCAGGTACATTTGCACAGCCTCCTCCCTGTTCAATGTGTGTGTGTGTGTGTGTGTGTGTGTGTGTGTGTGTGTGTGTGTGTGTGTGTGTGTGCAGGTGTGTGTGTGTGTGTTTGTCTTACTGACAGTGAATGGTAATGGGTGTGGAGGAAAGGGTGGTGCCATCACTTTAGGCCTGCAGATGGGGCTCCCACAGGAGGGACACGCCCCGGTGTTTTCCGAGACAGACACGAAGGCAAACATGGCGACAGATCCGTCTTTGCATCTTAAAGGTTCAGCAGATACTTCTGTAGCCCGAGAACAGTAAGTTCTTGTTGTTCTCTTTATGTGTCGTGTCCAAAGGCCTCCTGCTAGTGCTGTATAAAACTACAGCCTCTCCACAAGGTTAAGGCTTAGATGTCTCGCACAAAGATTTTCTTTAGCAGGCTTCATTGTTGAATGTAACAGAGTAAATTAAATTATGTAGAGTTTCTTCAAGGTGACACAGCCCGAGCACAATAATAGTATATAAATTAATTTCATCCTTGGAGAATGAGTTTACTCTGGGACTTGTGTTTGTTTTACAGACTTCCTTCTCTCAGGATCAGAACTCCAGTTTACTTTATGTCTTCATGCAGTAAAAGGCCTGTGTTTGCTCTATGCTAGCAGAATTACAATGGCTGTTCACGGCAGAGTGAAACCTTGCTCGTGATTAGAGTCGAAATGAAGGATCTTGTGTATATCCAAGTGATATTAAATGGCACCTGGCAGAGCAGGGGCGCCAAAGCCTTAGCCGGTATGCCTTTGCATATCAATAAGTAGCCACTCCCATGAAATGGAATAATTCAACCACGCCAGTATTTGACTCCAATAATTATTTTGTACGTAGGAGCCACAACCTGCATGCAAAAACCAGCTTCGATGAAATGTATAAAATAATCATCGGAATAGAAAATTAATTACAAAAAGACAGCATCATAACATTTTGCCACTCCTTTTTTTTGGGATGGCAGCGCTGTGAACAACAATAAACGTTACATGCAAATATGGAGAAACATATTGCAACAGAGTGCACAATAGTCGCAGCGATAAAAGCCTTTTGGAGTGGATTTACGCCGGGGCTAACGTGTGCAGGACTCATTCGGTGATTCACCGCTCTAGCGTGTGTCCAGATGAAACTTTTGGATGAGCTGTAAGCTGGCTAGTATTTCTCCACATGTACGCACCACTCTCAGGTCAGAGAACAAAGCACAAGGGCCAGCGAGCAGGTGTCAGGGGTCACGGTATCCCAAGGGGACCTTGAGTCTCATCCCTAAACCTCTAACATTTTTCAAAGCCCTCCTGCAGCCCAGGCCCTCATCAGCGAGTGCCCCCGATGGCCCCGTGCACATATGCACTACCCCAAACTCCTCTCTGGTGGGTGAAGTGGGAACCTGAGTGCATCACCTGGAGGCCCCCGTACGTGAGGAATATGCTCGGTCTGTCCAAAACCAGCCTGAGACCCGGTAGGGGGGGGCAGTAATGATGCTGAGGGGCCAGAAATACATACAGGGGGCAGATTTTATTTTCTCCAAATTTCACAAAGACCTTTCGCACATCTTGTAGGATTAAAGCCTAGCGAGAGAGGTTTTCACCTCATGAGAGATAATTACTCATAACCCACATGGCCCTGTTAGCTTGGGTTCATATACACATAGACTCCAATTTCAAATGTTCAATCACCTTAGTTTTATTCAAGCAAAGCCCCAATAAACCATTTCTGTTTGCTTGGAGTTAGAGTGATTTTCACTCTGATTTCCAACTTTTGGCCATAGACAGTGACAGAAAAATACATCAAGCTTTAACCACCACCACGGCCCTTAAGAATAAAGACAATAAAGGACAACATCTTTTAAAAATTAGTAATGGTACTCGTACTAATTCTGCATTAATTTGATACGTCTGTGAAAGTCTATGTTGGGTCTTTATAAAGAACCCTTCCCTACACACATACACACACACACACGCACACGCACACACACACACACACACACACACACACACACACACACACACACACACACACGCACACACGCACACACAAACACCTCTTGTCTTTCCAATCAACCATCAATAAAATATGTCGTCTTCACCACTGAAGACAATTTCAACACTGGGCAAGCTCTACCTTACTTGAGGAAAGAGGCACCATGGCCCACTGTGTCACATGCAAGAAGCGAAAAAAAAATGTAGGTGCTCTATCTCTCAGCAGATTATACTTTATCCGAGATGAAGGGTTGAAAAAGAGCGAGCGTAGTTCAGTCAAACTAGCTAAACGGGTGAGAATTAAGATGTTGTAGCGTGGGATGAGGCAGTTATGCATACATAACATGTTGAGGCTGGGACCCCCTACTGGGGAGAGGCACGACAAAGCCTCTCAAACAGCAATACCTCTGGGACAGCTAATGATTAATTAGCTTGTGTCATTAAGTGAGGCAAATGTCACCCGAGCTTCCTGGGGAAGCTGTCACACCATGTGTAGGCTACTCACAAGTTTCCCCCTCAGGTGTTGGTGAAGGATTTGGGGGTAGTGCACTGTTACTAGGCAAATCCTGACATCTAGTGGTCGGATATGAAACTGCACCAGGCACCAGCCGCAATCTAAAATCAAAAATCTAAGTCTATACAGAAAACTGTTCCCTTTGTCTTGAGCAATGTATCTCCATAATATGGATACATGGTAGCTTGTTAACATATAACTCATGCCTACCTTTTCTAACAATAGGCCATCAACAAAGAGGTTATCTAGATTCAGCTTTGGGATTACTCCCTGATCTCTGATCCCTGATCACTAAATTAGGTGAGGTGACCTCTGACCTTTAAGTGTCATTTACCTCATTGACCGTGGTACTGACGTCAAAATTAAAGAGCGGATGCTTCCTCACTCCCAAGTTTCTGAGGAGGCATGAGCTGGCATACAGGCTTGGTTGGCTCAGACATTTTTCTAATTGCAAAACCTGGCACCACACAAGCATTTTAGACAGAGCTTGCCTGATATAACATTATAGTCAAAACATTTTTTTAAATTAAACCAACAATTAAAATGTTCTTACCCCAAATCCGAGATGCAACCTGGGATGGACAACTTTCCCGCACAGATTGGAACTAATCCAGTCAAGAGAGGCTGGCGAAATGGTGGTTAAGAATCAAGTTACTTACTTTAATGGCTAATTAAATTCTAGTATCGCCATCAGCTACGACTCAATTTCCTCTGCACACAGTCTCAAACTTTCTCTCTCTCTCTCTCTCCCTATCTCACGATAAGTTAGTTTGAAGGTCTGCATTAAATCCTGTTCAGCTACAAGACCAGACCAAGAAGAAGTGAGAAGGCCCCTCTCTTAACCAGGGAGTGGCAGCACAACGTGCAGAGGCTCAACGCGCTCACAGACGCACACACATACACACTTCACGTCTGTGTTTATTCACGTCTGCAAATGCACAAGCACAAGCACACACACACACACACACACACACACGCACACACACAATCTGCCTCAACCTCACATAGACATACGCATACAAAAGCACACCTGTCAGGGCCTTTCCACTGTGTGAGCAAGAGCAAAGAAGTCTGGCCCTCCCTCCGTCTCTCTGTATGTGGTATCCCATGTCTGTTATATTAAAGCAAATCCATTCAGTTCCCACTTTCTCATCTGAAATAATGGCATGAGTAATTTTCACGTTTAAGCAAGGACACATGCAGTCTCTCTCTCTCTGTCTCTCTCTCTCGCTCTGCTTAATGAATGGAGTCAGATCTGGGCCCCTGTGGCTGTGGTTTAATCTGCCTTTGAAGATTTCTACAATTTCCTGATAAAGAAATAAATCCAAACCTTCTTACACGGTTGTATTCTTTTGCAAAATACACTAGGAAATAAGACATCTACTCATACCTACATCAACATTTACTCATATCTACAAGTGCATGGGATTTATGTGTTATTTACCTCAGCAAAAAGGGTCCAGAGGCCTTGCCGGGAGACGCCCGATTGTGCCAGTCTACGAGTGTGTGACGTCCATTTGAAGGGAATAGAATGATTGAATTAAAGTGCACTTTGGTCCGGAGTGCTCTCTCTTTGCCACTTTGCACCATAACATGTCTTGTCCTAAAATAATTAGATTGAGGCCTTGGGTGGTGGAGTGGCCGGATCCTCAATGGTCAAAAGAAGGAATGGCTTTGAATGGAAGCCTCCCATCTTAAAAAAAAACACTTTATTTCTTTACACTTGAGGTTTGTTGTCTTTTGTGACTATTATCCCCTTTCACCATTTGCTTTCATGCAGCTGTGCCCCTCTTAAAAAAAGTCTTTGTGCCGGCACCATGAATACAGGGAATGTGTCCATGGCAGGTAGCCCTTATTGCAAGTTAATCTCCTGAAAGAGCCTCATACAAGTACTTTTAAATTCTCCCGAGCCACAGAGGGCTCATCATCAATCGAGCACTTCTCCCCTTTGTAGGGCTGATGAGTGTGGTGCCCGGCCGGTGACAATGGCTGCCAAGTGTGGCAAATAATCACCTTCAGGGGAAAACACTAGTAATTACTTCTAAACTGTTTGGGCTTCGGAGACAACTGCTATTGTGCAATAAAATGAAAGGCTCCCTTTCGAGAGCGGTGCTGTGATAGTCGCTCTCAATCTTTTTGTCATCTGTTTGTTTACAGAGATTCCCCTTTGCAGTTGCCCCTTACAACCATGGCTTATTCTATCTATCTATCTATCTATCTATCTATCTATCTATCTATCTATCTATCTATCTATCTATCTATCTATCTATCTATCTATCTATCTATCTATCTATCTATCTATCTATATGTGTGTGTGTGTGTTTACGTTTGTCCTCATGCCTCACGAACTTCAATGAACGTATTCCAGAGAGAGAATATATACGACATCCAAGGCACGTTGCATTGTATGAACTATAAAAGTCTCTTATTTCCAATTACACCATTAAACAAGAGTAATGTTCCCTCCATTCCTAAAGAGTATGTTAATTGAGCACATTCCTGCATTTAACCCGTCCTGTATTCATCCTCTATTGGGCTCTGAATAAGAGTGAAGGAAGAATGTCTTCGACTATTTCCGACTGATGAGATTGTATAGTTTTTGTTGATCAAGCATATGTCTCCCTTCTGTTTCCATGTGAAATGTCCTTTTGAACTCATTTTGAGTGGGAGCACTACAGGAGAACAGCCTGGTTGAAAATAAAGTGAATGAATTCTAAAACAGCCTTCAAAATAACAAAATAAAAAATATGTAGAAGTATGTATCCCTCTAGGCAAATTATTTAAATATTATGTTTTGTAGAAATGCGTTTTTAACGTTATACAACCTCCCATTTATTTTTGGTCTGTGATTTTCAGTAACACTAACGAGCAACTCCATCGCCACTTTAACAGCGCTAATTGCCTTAATGCTTACCTATTATAGCTAAGAATGTCATTGGAGCAGAGCGTAACAAAATATGCTACTCATTTTGTTACTGCAAGAACCATAGTAAAATATTTATCTTACCAGATTCTAAGCTGGTAGATCAGCAGAGCAGCTTAGATGAACTCCTGTCCCACAATAAGTCAACACTGAACAGTAACACAGTATTTATTGATTAAAGTAAATGTAAAGTAAACTAAAGTACATGCAGTAAAGGCTCGGTTTGCTGGAACTGCTATACTCTATACACCAAAATACATGCGAGATCCACATAATATTAGTAATTGTAATATTTCCCTTTTCTACTGCAGTATATTCACAGCATTAAGATATATATATATATATATATATATATATATATATATATATATATATATATATATATATATATATATATATATTGTACGAGTGGGAACACAGTGATGATGAACATCAATATTATGTGACCTTATAAGTAAAAAGTCAACGTCGACTACAATACAACCTGTTGGTCTTCTGTATCACTGTAATATTTTATTTACCAATAATCAGAAATGTGTTGCATCCGTAAGGAAAATTGTTGAAATAACACAACGAGATAACCTTTGTAATAAAAAAATATTTTCTATGACAACAAGCAAATTAATCAAATATATATCAATATAAAATATCACTCTAAACATAAAATATATTCACATGTTTTACATGTGAATATATTTTTTGTGTGTCGGATACATATTATCGATTGCAATGATTTTCAATAAATATGGACAGTAAAAACAACTCTGGTTTTAGGAGTGTTTTGAACAACCTTACCTCAGATTCCCCATCAGTTCATCTCGTCAGTTTAACACGGCCATGTGGGGCCCAGCTGATAGTCAACGCAGGACTTCTCATGCTGTCAGAATAAACAACATGTTCAAAGATGTATATATATATATATATATATATATATATATATATATATATATATATATATATATATATATATATATGCTAACATCATGCAATCAAATGCAATCAATCTTGTAAGGCAGTTACTTCTGTGTCAAATTGGTAAAAATTAATTTTAAAACACGGTTTTCAAAGGGGAAAAAATATATTAGCATTCCTCGTTAAGACACAGAGGATAAGCAGAGTGATTTAGTTCTCCTGCTCAAAATACATGAAAGAAACATTTCCAAAGTGACTGAAAAAAAGAAAAGAAAAACTGAACTGAAGCTGTGAAGAGCAGGTCGGTGTCCTGCTGTGTTCAAAATTGAAAACGGTAACAACAAATGCATCTGAATATTGCATCTGAATCGTCCAAGAGAAAGAAGAGCTGTTTAATGATGCCACTGTAAATCCAATGTACAGAATGCAGTATATATATATATATATATATATATATATATATATATATATATATATATATATATATATATATATATATATATATATATATATTGTATGTTGTATCTTCATATATATGATCATTCCAATTCAAACGTTAATGAAACATTATAGTTTTATGTTGTGTCTTGGTCGAGCAGCGATAGCTAAAGATAGAAACAGAGGTCCTTCAGCACCTGCAACAGTGCTGGGTGATGTTATCCGGGAGCACGGCAGAGGTTTTCCTCACATAATGCTCATCCACTCAAGCTCAACTTGACTTTCCCAAAACCTTTAAAGCTGCGTGTGTCTTTGTTTTGGCCACCAGAGGGCAGAACACATCAAAACAAGCTGACACAATCAACAACAGACTGACAGTCTTGGGCTGGTAGAGAACATTTAGCAAATGTTCCTTATTTCTTCGAGGATGTGTGTCCAATAGACAATTGACTGCTAACCCACCATCCATACTAGTCTCTCTCGTGGACACAAATATAATGATGCAAACATTAAAAATGAGTAATGTTAGCAAACAACATGTTCTCATCTGGCAGTGATGGAGCAACATTTGGAGTCATGTTAACGGCCTCTTGACAAATGTAAGTGTAGCATTTACTCACCATGGAATGACAACCATTGCTCTGTTGTAACCATTGCTCCTGAGATATCTGTGTCTTTATCTCGTCAGAGGCTTGTCTTCGTTCCCCCGAGGCATTCAGGCAGCTAGTGAGCTACCATGCAGCAAGTGGTGAGGAAAGAACATCTGTATTGTTTCTCATAATCAGATCATTTTTAGGGCTCTGGCCAACATACAATTGTTTGTGAGCCAATCAGCCACAGCATTTTTTTATTTGACAATGTGGGTAAAATCTGTGTAACGGTCATTATGTGTTACTTCCTCTGCTCCACAGTGTCCAAAAGTCATGAAATGATAAGGATTTAAACTAGCTGCCACATGTCAGCAATAATTTCAGTACCTTCATATGCAGCAGACACAACCATTAGCATTAATTTGGAGTCCTTTTCTGGCCACTTGACAATTGTAAGTTCAACGTTTACTCACCTTTCAGCTCTGCTGTCTCTGTCACTGCCAATGGAGGAACATATCTGTCCCTGAAGCTTGCTCGATAGTAGCTGCTGTGTTTACCATGTGCTAACTAATTTTGTCTCGTGCTGGGCAGGAAGCTAGCTATTGTGAGTAAAAGCCTCAAAAGCTCTTTCTGCTTCTGCTTCTTTTATACCAGCAGCGATGGGGAGTTGTTTTCAGCAAACTGTTTTCAGTTACCACTGACTACGCTGTACACTGAAGCAAGACAGCAGGCGCACAGCGTTAGTGATGGAAGAAAGCAGGCTAAAGACCTTGATTTTCCTCTTAAGAGTGGGTCTTTTAAAGGCAGTGTGAGCAGAGAGGCCCTTCTTCACAGCAGACATTTCGACATGTCATAGGAGGGTAAACACAGGTGTAACTCCTAAAAATGAATGATTGTCCCGATCTAATTTATTTAGTGTGTCACAGCCATTCCAGTGAGCCAGCACACACAATACCAGGGTCGCCCACAAAAATGAAACAGGTTTGTACGTCATGATAATGTTATTGCTCTGTCTCCATCAACTCCTGAGATATCTATATTTACCCAGCAATAACATATCAAAAGGGCTGCTGTGAGAAGTGCCTATTGCTTTCATGTCAGCAATAAGGCAATATGCCAGGGTTTTATATCTATCTATCTATCTATCTATCTATCTATCTATCTATCTATCTATCTATCTATCTATCTATCTATCTATCTACCTATCTACCTATCTATCTATCTATCTATCTATCTATCTATCTATCTATCTATCTATCTATCTATCTATCTATCTATCTTGATATATCCTCATGTTTTCTTTTTTTTTTTGCTTCATAGTTGCCAAAAATTAACAAATGCAAACTTGCGAACATGCGAAAAATACAACACCAGGTTGATCTAAGATTGTTTCAATCCATCAGTCTCCTTGAAACATTATCTGACATTAAGATCTTAAGTATAAGTTAAATATAAGTCTTTAATATAAGCGATAACGGGCCCCATTTAAGGATAAACAGTTTTTAAGTTAGAAAAAGAAAACTATGTCAGTGCTGCAAGGTTTATTTTTTAATGAATGTGTGCCTTAAATATATATAATGTATAGTTTTTTTCTTTTCATAATCAAACAATATACATTTGACAAAATTGTACATTTACAGTCATAAAGCCCTAGTTGAAAGTTACACTTTATTGTAAATAGACACTGAGATAGAGAGAAAGGAAGGAAGAGAAAAACAATGTGCGCTTGCAGAACCAGTCCTGCCTGCACACTGTGTGTTAGATGGTACTGGCCCATAGGTGTCAGTGAGTGGCAGTGAATGAGAGAGAAGCTTCATGACAGAGTTAGAGACGGAGGGATGGCCACATTGAACATTCATACTGTTAACAGTCTAATAATCCCATGAGGCAGCAGGCCTGTGGGTCTGCCTTTCAACCACAGTCCACTCAACAGAAGAACAGGGAAACATCTCCCATCCCTTTGCAGTCACCAGCATTTCATTTGCAATCTAAATCTAAAACACAGGGTGCTCCATACTCACATCAAAGGGCTTTTTGATAGCTCGGTTAGAGCAGAGACTTGAATTAAAATGTCTAATTACAAGCGTTGATTAGGAGGCCATGTAAAATACAGACTAATTGGTCTGCACAATCTAGTTGTATGTAGTGCTGGTTTATATATATTTTTTGCATCTTAATTAAGTCTTTTTACTAGAAATAGCTGAAATGTTGATGCTATTTTGTATATTTCCAGCAATAAAAAAAATATGTCTTACGTAAAGGTGTGTATCATACAAGCTTTCATGGGAGACAGGTTGTGGTTATTCGATCGAGAAAAAGCTATCCACATATTCAAAAACACTAAATGTGAAAGTTTTCTTGTGGGAAAAGACACGTTGGAAGGATACATTTGAGCTTGTAATGAGCCGCTATATCTATCAAGGCTATGTTGGATGTAGAACAAATCAAGGTCTGGTTTTCAGCTTCATCCTGTCAGAGGTTGTATAATGAAGCCTGAAGGAGTGAACTGAATGCCGTTCATTCCCTTTTTTACAGGAGTAAAAAAAGATGTTAAAGTTGCTTGTTTGGGCAAATAAATCAATTGCTTTATGCCAAATGTTTTCTGAAAAGGTTGTTTTGTCAAATGTTGTTTCCAAAGTCAAGATTCAATTTTGAAGCTCAGCATGTGAAGCTAAGGATGGAAATCCCTACAGAATCGACAGGTTTTGGTGACTCATAAAACTGCATTTGCCAGTGCAGATAGTGATGTGATCAAAAGCTCCACAATTGGACATAGAGGTGAGATAGTTTTTTGCCAACTAAATCTTTATAGATTTTGCCAAAGGATCAAATGAGCCAATGAGTTTCAGGGCTCTTTCAAAATGCTCCAAACAATCAAAGTATTGATATTTTCTCGGGACATAAGGTTGATGAGCTACAAAACATGTCACAGCGTAACAAATGTACCAAATCAGGTGTTAAAATACTGATACAAACCTAATATTATAATTCTGAACCTCTAGTTCTTGGTGCTCTGCCGAGATGCGATGGAGGTTGGCTTTAGCCCTATTTTGTTCTCCCCTGACAGCCATCCAATTATCTGAAGATCACACAAACAGCCAGTAATTGAATCACTTGTTGTTACTAAGGAGATCTGGGAGACTGGTTGAAATACTCGGCTAAATAGCTAAAGCAGGCTCTTTATTTCTATTGTGCAGAGAAAAATAAAAAATGTTCTTGAACTGATTTATAATGATCCCTATAAATAGGAGCGTGCTTACATGTTGCTGCAGTAGACGGTTTTTCTTTCTTTCTAATATTTAAGATGAATGAAAACAAATGGGATTACGGTTGAATCTTGTGATTCCAGCGTGTATTAAAAAAAAAAAAAAAAAAAAAAAGGTGTCAGACTGCATCGTGAGACGCACTTGCACACTCACAACAAAAGGGAAGCAGCGGACGGGAGGGGGTCGATGACAAGCTCCAGAGAGGAGGGAGGGAGGAGGGTGGAGGGAAGGTGGGGGGGCTCAGGTGTCTTTGTTTTTTACATTCATTTTTATCCTGACACCTTGGAGACAAGACCCGACCGTAAGTAGCCTAAGACTGTTGAGGAGGAATCAAAGCTGATAAAAAAAAAAAATATTTCCATCTGCCATGAAATCCGAAAGGACTGATGTGCCCGTCTGGATGAGAGACCCCCGCTGGGCGAAGACACACGTAGCGCGTGCTGGCTGAGCCGTGAAAGCTCGCTGCCATTGACTGGAGCTGAGGCTCAAATGGCAGCGAAACGACGAAACCCGAGCGCCGCGGAGTGAGCATCGCGTTACTGATCATGCCAAGGTATTATTCAACATTTACGGATTAGCACATCCGCGATTATTTGCCACTGTCTGGACCTCTCCAGTCAGCCGCCGCTGACCGCTTCAACCGCGGCGCTTTGTCGTCGCCAGACATATTCCATTTTTCCCCTCCGCAGATGTGGGCTGCAAGAAGAATATAGGGCCTGAAGGGATTAATCATTGATCACGATGAACAGCAAATCGGTGTCAATCATCTCCAGCATTACAGGCTGAGGCTTATGGACGCGTGTACTGGGCTGTTTTCACCTGTCATGGATGATGTGGCATATGTTTAGGTGAGACGTGAGAACAATGAGAGATGCATGTTGAATTGTGCACCTGAATTCCACTGAAAAAGGAGGAGCGGCAGCAACCGCCACTGCTTGTTGTTGTTTTTGAGGAACAAACCCAGGGCTGGTTTCCCCTCCTGACAATCGGCTGATGAAGATGGGACTAACCTGACTGTATGTATGTCAACACGCTGCTGGATGTGAGGCCACACGTGCAGACAATGACAAGCTCTCAGGTGCCCGACATGGCCACAAATTTCACTGACGTTCCCTGGGAGCCTGGTTTCAGCGGCTCCGACCCAAACCTGTTCTGGTCCTCCACGGTTAACAGCGTGGTTAAGATGGTGCTCATATCTCTCATCGTGTGTGTGTCCTTGTTTGGGAATGTCGTGGTTCTGCTGGTGTTCCAGAGGAAGCCTCAGCTCCTTCACGTGGCCAACCGCTTTGTCCTCAACCTTCTCTTGGCAGACCTGCTCCAGACCATATTAGTCATGCCCTTTGCCATCGCCGCCACCGTGCCAGGTGTGTGGCCCCTGGATGCCCGCCTGTGCCAGGCTCTGGTGGTGCTCATGCACCTGTTTGCCTTCGCCGGGGTCAACACCATCATCGTCGTGTCCGTGGATCGCTACCTGGCCATCATTCACCCTCTGTCCTACCCCACGCGCATGACCCCTCACCTGGGCACGAACCTGATCATCTGCACCTGGGTGCTCAGTTTCCTGCAGAGCACACCTCCCCTCTACGGCTGGGGGGCCATTGACTTTGACCGGCATCACAACGTGTGCTCGGTGGTGTGGTCCTCGAGCCTGTCGTACTCGGTCGTGGTGTCCACCTTCTCCTTCTGGCTGCCCGTGCTCATCATGCTCGGGTGCTACTGGATGGTGTTCAGAGCGGCTCGGAGGCAAAACGCACTTGTGCACCCCATACAGACACAATCCTACTCCCAGCCCTGGCCACAGGACATCCAGGGACCCAGCAGCAGTCCACAGCGCCAAGCACAGCCTCAGCCACAAGCACCGCCCCAGCCCCAGCAGGCCAGTGCCCCCGATGGCCCCTACTCAGCCAGGGGATACCCCGTTCGAGTGAGGCACAGGCGCTTCCACTACCACTGCAAGGCAGCCCGTGTAGTTTTTGTGATTATGGCCTCATATATTCTCAGCATGGGGCCTTACAGCATACTTAATACTATATCTATGAGCGCCAGAGCAGCTGTACCCCCCTGGCTCTCGTCCCTCGCCCTTGTGCTCTTCTTTTTGCAGTGCTGCCTCCACCCGTACATTTACGGGTACATGCACCGCAGTGTGAGGAAGGAATTCCTCGCACTGCTCTGCGGGCTGTTCTGCAAACAGGGCCGTCCCAGCCAGAGCTCTGCCGCGGAGAGCTGCTTCACAACCACCGAGGGGCGTTTCGGTGCCCACTCCCACCTGCCCAGTCTGACTGCTCGAGTCTTCCCCCTGCGGACTTGGGAAGAGTGCACGACGTCCTCCTCGCCCACTTTTGAGAGGAAGTCGAGGGACAGCCGTAAAGAGACGACCTCCACCAGCGTGAGCTCTGAGAGGGAGCTCACAGTCCACAGCAAACACAGCACATGAACGGTCTCCAGGATTTATCGGATGGAGCACGTACATCATGCAGTGTGTTCACACACACACACACACACACACTATATGCCTCCTTGATAACAGGGTCATTCATTGTGAAGTTGCTGGCATTAGGAATAGCGGTCTATGTGGTTGGGCAACAACATAATGTTCCTCTTTCTGATACAAATGTATAATAGACTGGCGGTGTCGAAGAAATCCTAAACAATGACTTTTCCATTATTTTCATTGCATCAAATTTTGAGAATCACTATTTTTTTAAGTTGTTTTAAAAGTTTAAATGTGTCGAATAAGTCCCAACGCAAGCAGCTGTTATTTTTGTATTTTAGTGTTTGGCATTGTGCTTTTGCCTATCCATTATTAGTTTTTTTAATGTATGCAATCTGTGTATGAGCTGCTTTTACATAAACTGGGCAATTAGCTCTATCAATTTTTCTTTATTTTTAAGATTCCATGAGATGACATTCATTTTGGATTTGACATCTTTGCCTACAGGTCTCTCCTAAATGTTTTGGGTTTTCTTTTTTCAACTCGACTTGCCATGTTGAGACAGAAAGTAGTTACAGAGTAGTTTGACCTAATGGTGGGCCTTTGATGTCTCTGATAAAGCATTGATCTGCAGTATCTGCACGGCAACTATATCTCCGTACACTCTCTGTGTGAACCCGCCTGAGGGCACAGGGTGTGTCGTCCTTGTGTTACCGCAAGCTCGGCCTGCAACTAATGAACTCAGGGTATGCGTGTGGATCCATGTGTAGTTTCTGTTGTCTTGAATTTTGAAGAAGCGAATGAACATAGGTGTGTCTACGTCCCGGTCGCGGTAACCGTTATAGATCTCAAAGCGCCTTTTGGGTAACTGAGTAGGCTAGTGGTTTATTGTGCTCGCCTTTTACAGAACACACAAAAGCTGGTGACTCCCGCAACATTGTATTAGCCTCTTAGTTTCCTTTAACTGTCACTCAACCAAGGTGCATATTCTGCATCTTCCTGCAGTGTGCCAGTGTCTATTCGGACTCAGCATTTGCTGCCTTTTCAATGTCAGCCGTTCTTTGAGGAAGCTCACTATTTCTATTGAAAGAATACAGAGCATATAGAAAGCAGGGGATGATACGAAAACAAACAAAACACACTGCTTCACTACTCCTTGCACCGGTCATTTAAGGTAGGCTGCATGCCGCAAGTTCTTATGTAAGATGTAGATTTATTATATTCCACCGAACAATTTGTAAAGATACCTCCCGGTGCAGTATTTGTAAAGGAACAGCCTCTTTGCTTCAAGCGGACGAGTACTTGTGTACGTGGTATTTGCTTGCAATGACTCATCTCAGTGAAAGACAAACTATTGAGTTAGTGGCTAGATGATGTGTTGCCAAAGGAGGTCATAGGTGCATCACAACATTATGTGCATTATTTAAAAAGTGTATCAAGTCCCAAGTTTGTCAAGTTTTTGTAGCCTTTTGAGAGAAAAAAAAGAAAAAAAGATTTAGACGAATGAGCCAGAATGCTCTCATTGTGTTGTTGTTATTATTATTATTAGACTATGATAGTTTTCTGGGAAACTACTCACAACTAATTAGACCTGCCTGGCTTTGATCTGAGCCTTGGTTTATTAGAAAGGTCACTGTAGAAATCCATACTACAGTATTATAAATGACAATCAAACTTGTATAATAAGTTTGTCTTGGTGTTGCTCTGTCAAAGACAAAAGGGTACAGTAGTTATGTAATGAATGTCAAAATCACCAAGAGATCATCATTTAGAGAAAATAATATTTTGTGATTTCTATTGTGCTTTTGTATTATTTATGGTTACTTTATCCAACATGAAAATATGTCTGTTGTTTAATAAAGGTGAACTTATTGTAATATGTGTAAAGTTTTTCTGTTTTTCGTATGAAATACTTCTTTGAGACTAAGCGAGGTGTTCGTGAGCATGTTCTGCCTCGTCTCGTCAAAGACATCTAAATCACACACTTGGACAGTTTTGAATACGTAGCTAAATAAAAGCGAACCCGTGCAGCACTTTTAAAAACTGTCCAAAAATAAAATAATGTTTAAAAATACTTCGATAATTATAGGTTTTGTGGTATACACAAAGTTTTAAAAGTCAGTTAAAAAAACATCAACATTCAGTTAGACATGTTGAAAGTGCTGCTGAGGCTCGAGTGAAGGTTCAGTCAGGACTTCTTCTGGATGCTCGTGCCTGTAGTTTAGTTCTTATACATCCTGCCACTCACTGCTCTGGACTCCGTGGGGGGGATTTATCCGGCTGCTGCTCAGGGCAGACAACCCTCCATTACAAATCTCCCCGAAGAGTCTAAGCACCAAACTGTCAGGACTTCAATATCACTTATGTTGTAAAAAAGTTCATTCACCTCTCTCCTAATTGAAATGTGTATAATACTCTTAATACTAATACTCTAGACTATATGCACTATGCTCAACACTGAAGCCGAGCATTATGCCCAGGCACAAAAGGTCATAAGTGGATGTTCATGTATGCATTTTAGTCACTCCAAAAATATAGAAAAAAACATGTGGCCTTCATTTTGAATCAATTGCATTTATTTGTAAAAAAGTTATCACCTTGGGTGATGACTCCCCACCGCTAGAAGCAAAAGGCAGCAGTATTGTATGTAGTTACACAGCAAACTGCTTATTAAAATCTAAAAGAGGTACATCTCATTGGTGCATATGTATTTAATCAGTAAAATCATGAACTGCGTTACGATAACTATGTGAGAATCTCTCCTGTGGCCAAACAAGTCAGGCATGTCATGAGAGATGGTCCTTCATGTGCACCATACAGCGGCTGCAGCATACACTTCTATGACACCGACATGCTTCTCAAACCAAGTGTACCCTTAGTTATTTTATGCAAACTTAAATGTAGCCATCAAAAACCAGAGAATGGAAATGTATCATAGTAATGTCAGTGTTTTATATATAATTTCTGAACTACATTACAGGCTGCTATTTAAGGATGTATAGCCCCATCTTCACCTTACAAAAAAAAGAAACTCCTACAGATGACAGTCTTTAAGTATCATTCTCTCAGTCACTCTTTCTATACAATATATGTACACACATTTTTTTCCATCATTACATTACAAGTAATGAAAAACAAAACACTTAGCCAAAGGGGAATAGAAAAGCAAAAATACAGAACATTTTACTTTCTCTCGAAAATTAAAATTAAAACATTTCGGCTTTTCTTGTTAAACCCATCCAAACAAACGCTCACGATGACAGATAGATAGATCATTGGAACCCACACTGATTTTCAAGGTGCCACTCAAAATATTACTGGTCAACAGTGAGGACAAAATTATATATATATATATATATATATATATATATATATATATATATATATATATATATATATATATATATATATATATATATATATATATATATATATATATATATATATATATATTAAAAAAAAGAAAGAAAAGAAAACAATAGCAACGTAGGTTTAAAGCACACAAGAGGACGGGCTCTGCTCTTCGGGTCTTTTCTCTGATAAGTGATGGTTTCAGTTCATCGCCGTTCAGACCGCTTTATCACCCAGCCAGCACGGAGGAGGCCAGCACTGCGACAGGAAGGAGTCAGTCTTTCCCTCTGCCTTCTAGTCCACCTTGACCACACTGTAGATCTTATTTACAAACCAGAAGCAGGCGAAGAAGCCAATTGTACCTGAGAGGAAAAGACAGGTTAGAGAAATCATTTGATAAAAAGGGGAACACAAACTATATGAAATAACAAAAAAAACTAACTTAAAAACACCCAAGAGGACTAGCTGTCATTGAAAATCTCTTTTCAAATACGACAAATATGAGAAAGGTCCTGAAATGTATGTACTTCCGGAGCACGGACACAAAAACTAACCGAAGTGTAAAATTTAACAGCCAGCTTGCTGTGGAAGCAAAACCAGACTCAATCCATGAAAAGCTTGGAAGGAAAAAAAAAAACTTTTGACAGCTAAGACAGCAATCTCCTCAAGAACGCACTTCATTTTGTCAGGGAGCGAGCACATTCTCCCACAATGTTGAGAAGCCAGATTGGTCAAAATCCTGGATCAATTCAAGTCCTATCTGACAGCTCAACAGGGGCCAAGCAGCCCAATCCCGAATTAAGTTATGATCAAAGTTGGGATGAGGTGAAAAAGACCGACCAAAAAAAAAAAAAAAAAAATTAAAAGATGGGGCATGAGAGAGATTAGGATTATTTAGATCAAAACTGGAAGCAAGGAGGGAAACTGATAATCTTTTCCTTGAATCCTTGGATTATTTCTTAGTGGTAATCTTTTGACATCTCGTCCCCTTGCTACTTACAGCTCCGTCTTGAGATAGTGTCACGCTGCACTGCAGTGACAAACAGGGCTACAGGCTAACTTCTATCCAATCTAATGACAGAATAATGTCGTCATCATGTGACATCATGGTGGGATGTTTCATAAATATCATAAAGACTAGGCTGTTATCCTTTTCCTGCACACACCCGTACTCTCGTCTGAGTGGGCGTGCGAGAGCCGTACGGGGCTGGAGAGTGCTGTTGCCATGTCAACATGTATCAATCTTTGTCTCCATTAACATGGAGACAAAAGCAGCAACAATGTTCTGTTCATCCTAGCTTTGTGAAGACGTGCGTGGTACATAAATCTGCACAACCTCAAGTCACACGTCTGGATTTTAAGTGCAAGCAAAGAGAAACTCAGCAGAGGTCAGGAATCTTGAGAGCAAACAGACTCATTATCCGTCATGGCAACGAGTAAAAGTGGTCCCTGTATCTTTTGATCTACAGAAAAAAGATTATAAAAAGAAGAAGCTCCCTGATAAAACTAGGCTTTGGCTTGTCAAACAGCAAATCACAGACAGTAGGATTGACCCAAATAAGTCTGCAAAACCAGATCTGACCAAGAGGGACTTTGAACATTCCTGTCTAATTTCCCACAGTCGCTCTGATTTTCAATCAACTTTAAACAAAGATGTTCAAATAGGTCCTTGAGAATGAATGCTCTTTAACTTCATTTGACACAGTGCTTCTTTAGTGTCAGTACAGAAGCACCGTGGCTCTATGACAAGAGGAGGAGAATTATTGCACGAGCAGTAAATCCTTGTGGCTGCCTAAAAAGCTCACGGCACTTCATCTCAAAGACTCACCTGTGAAGAGGAAGAAGATCAGGACCATAATCATAGTGTATCCAAAGTAGAGGATGGTGCTGGCAGCTCCAACTATTTGCAGCTTCGAGAAGAAGTAATGCACAGCGTAGACAAACAGATAGACGGCCGTGAAGCCGCTGGTCAGGAAGGAACGCCACCACCAGTGGTAGTCCTGGACACAGTGCAAAAGAGGGCAAGTCAGGACATGTCAACTGAAGTTACTTTGTTTAGACATGTCATTTGCATAAAATGTAGTCAGTCATTTCTTGGCACAGCACAGACAACAAACATAATCAAAGGGAGGAAAATACTTCAGCTGTTTGCATTTTTATTTCTTCCTGTATTTTCAAGAGTAAGACAATGATATGACAAACATGATGCACTATTAACAGTGAATTTATTTTTTACTGTCATGAGGTCAGCTATAGCAGGTACCTCAGCACATAGGTGGAAGTAGCAGAGCAGAATTGTGGCCTCAGAGCATGTGATGAGTAGAATAATGAAAACCAGGAACAGGAACCCAAACATGTAGTACATCTGATGAGACCTAAAGGATCAAAGACAACAGACGTCAAAGAGCCACACTTGCAGCGAGAGTGCGAGCTGTTCAAAACAGGAATTACAGATTACACATTGCTCCTGTCTTCTTACCAAATGCTGTTGAGGATGAAGAAAAGTTGGATGAAGATGCAGCCAAAGGGCAGGATGCCACCCATCACTATACCAGGAATAGGCTTTGTAAAGAATGACTGCTCAGGAATTTGGCGTGGGATTTGGTTTGTTCGCACGGGTTGTTCAATTGCCTGCACAGGAACACACAGAGTGTGAAAAAGATTGCAAACTCTCTCAAGCACACACACACACACACACACATTTAATCCGTCATCAATAAGTTGAAGTTACACAATTGTATCAATTAGGATGCCTAACTCACAGCTTTCTTGAATCCAAAGTAAGCACCGACGAAGGTCAGGGGCACAGAGATTCCAAACCACAGAGCCAAAATGGCCACCAGAGTGCCAAAGGGGATTGCTGCTGATGAACCCTCCACCCAAAGGATCAGGTTCATCAGGAAGAAGTCTGCAAACACAATACTAGGGAAAAGAGATGGACGACCAAAAATTACACAGAAAAATATAATACATGTAAGAAGCAGTGTGCAAGACAAACTGAGCATCTACAGTGCGACATGTCTCTCCAGGCAGAAACAAAGTACAAAGATGAGACAAATGAAAAGCGGCGTAAAAAAGTGAACTTACCCTGGGCACAAGAGTGCTGTCAGCAAGACGTTTGTCTTCCACTTTTCACCTCCAAAAGCTGAGAGAAGAAACAGAGATGGATGAGGATATCATAAAGAAAAAGATCACACTGAGGGCAACGACTACAACTGTTTTACTGGACTCTTACTTTTGTAAAGGCGTGCAGACACATAGCCAGCGGGCGTGCCCAGCAGAACCCAGAGGACCACAGAACATGTCATGAGCGCCCCTCTGTTCGCCGGTGACAGGAAACCCAGACAGGCCAGGACTAAAGTGGACAAACAGTCATTATACAATCACTCAGACATAACAGCATCATTGCAAATTAGGTACTGAAATATAAATGCAAGACTGCTTTTATTGCAACTCTGATCCGCGGCCCCATGACTTTAGTCTGTAAAACCTTAACTGGCATGACAGTGTATGGGCCTTTCAATACATCATCTTGGTTAAAAATGCAGTTTGATTTATTTTAGAGGCTCCAACAGAAATGCCTTCAACTTTGCTTTGAACTTCTTTTTACAGGAAATGTCTAACTGCCTCCCTGAATATCAGGACGTTTGTTACATGTTGGTAAAATAAAACTGGACAAAGGGAACTAAGTATGTAAAATATAAGAGTATGTTTTGAGAGGTAGTGGAAGTTAAAACTCAGCTAGTTGTCTTGAAAGTTTCAAATAATGTATTTAAATGCAGTTTCCACATGCACACTGTTTTTATATATATATAGCTCTAATTAATACATGTTGACTAACATGACTGAATACAACATCATGACATATTTTCAGTGTGAATGAAAACAATGTGACACTGGGGCCAGAACACAAAAGCAAAACGGATTCATCAAGTTCAGTATGTGTAATTACTATCAGTATCACAGCTTAATGTAAAATAGTCCTTACAGAGAGTGATGAAGGTCATGATGAAGATCTGGGTGCCCTGTCCGAGGAACACAGACAACAACATGCCCTTCCTGGGGGGACGGAACACGTCACCGTGCACCTGCTTCCACCCCGACTCCTCCTGTGCGTCCTCCTGGGAAGGGAGGTGGAAAGCCATACAGCGACAGTCACAATCAAGAGAGTAATGAACATTTGAAAGCAATAAAAGTTAAAGTTTAACCCACCACCAAGCAGTAAATACTAACTCACCTGTTAGCAAGGAAAAACAAGATGGAGACAGAAAACTTAGTTTACCAAAAGCTGTAAAATGTGGTGTGAACACCGCTCAGTCAATTCTTTATCGCCCTGTCTTTACTGTTTCACATTAAAAAGTATTCGCACCATATTTTACATTGTGTTCTAATGTGCCAATTTACCTTAATCACTACCCCAAACACCTGATTTATTAAACACAAAAAGTTTCTGTTCAAAACAGCTTTCAATACGCTTACGTAGAGTACAGAGGATTTCTGGGTCGTTGGAAGCTTTATCAAGTCAGCCTGTGAAATGTAACAAAATATTCATAATTCTGGGTAGTGTGCACCCAGTGTGCTGGGCCGTATTGCACACTGCAGGATTACACCATGTAACGGTCATCAAGATGACCAGTAAACACACACTTACTGCCAGGTGAAAACCTCAACCTCTGATATTTGTGAGTTTAATAGTTCAGCTAAAATCTAATAAATTACATTATCGTCTGTGGAATAAGAGGAATGTGCTGTAACTACAGGCATTAAGTGTCACAATAGCACAATAGCGTAGCCTCAATAATGTCTGCTCATTAGCTAGAAACAAGATTGCTCTAAAAAGTTCCCAAAAAGTTATTTTCTCAGAACATGTACCATCTACTTTGAATAGTTCATTTGCATGGTGGCAGCATGTTGACAGAACAAGAACTAATGAAATTAAAATTGTACCGTTAAAAACTAACAGCTACATTTTCAAAAAGTCTTCTCTTGCATGCTCGTGCTCATATACACATCTGGATCAGCTTCAACTGAGACCGAGTTCTACAATGCCTTTACCTGGTCCACTTGGTTGTATCTGGCAATGTCCTTGTGCAGGGTTCTGAGCATGATCATGGCAACCATGCCAGATAGGAAAAGGACGATGACCAAGGAGTTCATGATGCTGGACAAACACACAAGACATACCATGGCATCAACTAACAAACATTAAGACCCAGGGAGTTTTAGAGAGACTGTTTCTGTGGTGCACAATGTGAAAAATATCTTCATACCTAAACCATTGGATGTTGGTGTGAGGCATGGAAACTAGGATGTAGTCCCACCTAGAGGCCCACTTGATAGAATTGTTTTCCTGCAAAATGTTTGCAAAAAACATCACACACACACACAAATAAATAAATAAATAATATTAGTTATAGTACAATTGATTATATAGTAATAATGTATTGGAGGCCTACCTCAAATGTGACAGAGTAGGTGTAAACTATTGAGACTTCATTTTCAAACACCCCAGGGACCTCCATTGGGGTGCCTCCTTCACAACTTGGGTTTTTTTCATCTGCTTGTTTGATACTGTTGTGCACAAAACACACAAAATCTCTCATGTTAGATGATCACAAATCTAGTGTTGGTTATGACTGGCGAGTTGTAATTTGGTTGCATTGTGTTGAGGTAGATTAGACATACATCAAAATGTGTTCACATCATATTAAACTACTACCAACCGCAATTACCTCTTTGGCTCCAGAGTGGCAGCGACCAATCGAGCCCCTCTCCATCCTTCTTGTGCTCCACTGTGGTAAGTGATCTTGATGTCTACATGGTTAAAGACGTAAAACATGTTCTTCTTGTTGAACTCAGTCTGAAAAAAAGAAAAATTAAAATGTTACTCAATATCAAGTACTCAGAGATATTTGTTTACAAATCTAACCTTGAGAAATCTATGTTGTTAAGTATCTTCCATACTGGAATTATCTCATTCAAAATATTCCATAAAATGCATCTCTAGTTATTATTAAATACCGTTTGAGACTAAATTGCATTTAATTGTTAAATTACAGATTTTTTTTTGTTCTTTTATTTGTTTCATACAATAAGCTAATGTGCTCTATAAAATACTCACTAAAGTCAGCTAAATTATCATTAAGTTCTTATCTATATTGGTCTGGGACAACCCTTTACAAAATCAAGATTCCTGTCAAAATGAGAAACCACTTGACAAGCAGATGAACAATTATCTTAAACTAAATATGTAAAGTAGACTACACACGTTCCAAGACAGAAATCACAACTCACATTGATAACACAAGCATCTTTTGCTCGGCCATCTAAGGTAACGAGGCAGCCAATGGGGAAGCCTGGGTTGCAGTACTTCTGACCATCTTCCACATCATAGCACCAAGTCACCGGCATGTTGTCAATGATCCTGAAAATAAAAAAATATTCACCTCAACAAAGTTCTTGATAAATAAAGTCTGTGCATGTATTTGTATGTTAGCTTTCCTGCGGTTGCACATTGTTCAAACAAACCCCACCCTTTACTTCACGTAAAGATTCACAGTACAATAGAATAAAATAAAATATACAAACCAGTGGTGCTGGTAGTTCAGCTGCATTCCCATCTTAAGAAAATCCAGTTTGGCGACATTGTCCTGGTTATCTTTCTTGTAGGTTTTGGTGCACACCTTCTTGCATTTCACATCTTGCTTGAAGCTGACCTGTGAAAGGCAAATAAGAGTAAGGTTACATTAATATAATGCATTAAACAAATGTATATGGAACATTTTAGGGTTAACACCTACCTTGTAGGGTGAAGACTCAATTCGTTCACCAAACAGCACCTGGCCAAGGTTCTCAGAAGGCCTCAATTCATTGTCATCTTGGCAGAAGTCAAACCTTTAACAGTTTGATAGATGGTCACACACACATAAGATGTGGTTTACTTTAAAACATATATTTCGCAAATGGCATCAAGGAGAAACAAACTGTTACTTACACATCATACTCATAAGGCAACACTGACTCCACAGAGTCCAAGCGATTCACAAACAGCTGAATTTCTGTCTGTAAAGAAGCAAAACCAGTTTATCTTTCAGTCTATATTTGTTCTGTAACTGAACACATTGTTTTACACAGGCCAAAAGCTGACAGGTTGAGGTTGCCCATCGTTTTTTTGGTCACTCTAAACAAGCACGAGCAGGTAACGTAAGAAGAGTAGTGGTCAGTCAAGAAAAGTAACGTCATCACTCGATAATTGACTCAGAGCTCATATGTCAATAATCTCTTGGTGGGGTGGTGACCGACCCGACACCTCGATAGTTTATACAGTCCCGTGGTCACAACATTCATTAGTAACGAGCATCGCTAGATCACGTTATCTTACTATGGATTAGCACGTTTGGCAGGGCTGCGGTGCCAGGTAATAGACTGGGCCTAAAGAGAGGCATGGCTAGCTAGCAAGATTAAAGAAGACAACACATTTAAATGAATATGCCAATTCCAACTGCAGAATGTAAATACACTAACGTACTTTACATAACAATGGTCGGTCTCGTGAATTCAACTTACCTGGCAATCTTCACCGCCTTTGTCTTTTTCACAAAAACTCACTGGGGCTAAACCCGGAAGATAAAACGCAGAACACGAACAGAAAAACGAGACTAGCGAATAAACCAGCACAGAACCAGAGTGTATCCGCCTCTTCATTGTATCACAGACAGGGCTCTTCTTAGATTGTATATACTTATGTTCAAGGACTCCTTCTTCTAAGGAGAAGGGATGTTTGCTAGCTATATACTGTTAGCTAGCTCCGTCTTTCTACTCGGGACGCAGTAGCTCGTATGCCTTGGGCTCAAGCAGCATCGGTGACGTTCAACTCCATCAAGTTATGTGGAAGTCACAAGAACAGCACCGGAAGTGTAACGATTTTACCTTCAAAATAAGGTTAGCTCGTAAGTATTCTGATTAGTATGTAGGATGTATACATTTGTAACAGAAGTCTATTCAACAATGGCGGATTATTTATAGGTTACGTTTCGTAAGAATAAAATGAAAATCAATTAAATGTTCAATTTAATTCAAGTATATACACAGTGGTTTTATGTTGAAAGGAAAAGAATCCGACTTCCTATATTGTTCTGACCGACTTGCTTGACACCGTGGAAGTAACACTGACGTTGCTTATTGATTCCTGCGTAAACATCCTCCTTTTCTCTATGAACAGCAACGTCACTGTGCTTTATACTGAACATTAGTTACAAAAACGAGTATATGCGGGGGTTTTTTGTATGTGAAAGATATGCAAAGGGCATTGAAGATAAGACAAAAGTAACAACCACATTACGATTTCTGAATTTTAAAACATTTGTAAAGCTTCAAGCACCAATTAAATTAATATGCTGCTTACATGTCGAAGCATCAATATTGATAATACAACTTAAATAATGTAATACTAATACTCTGTAATAAATTGTTCTTTTTGTACCTTAAATATATTTAAGTACAATTTTTTTTGCATGACTTTTACATATATTGTCTTGCACCCTTTTTATGTGGTAACCTTTACTTAAAAGGAGGGCAAAAAAGTTGCCAATAGAGGCGTCCGATTCCACAACTTTCTTGAGCCCATTTATTTGATACCGTGCAGTTAAATACAACTGAAAGTTCCAACTAAGTTCAAGTTGATACTGGTGAATTTAGAAATGGATGACTAATCAAAAGGAATAAGTGAGGGGTTAAACATAACACATGCCCCCACACATGGCAAGACCCCATGGGCACATGTCCCGTCATGCTCATTTATAACACAATAGATATAAAGTTACAAAATGTTTATAATAATGTAATACGCAAGAAATTGGTAATACATTGTACTTATAGTACCTTAACTATATTTAAGTGCAATTTTGACTTCAAGACTTTTACATATATTGTCTTGCACCATTTGTATGTGGTATGTGCCTTTACTTCAAATAAATTGGTGCACACGGAATTGTAGAATAATTTAGTATGTTCTGCTTTTCTTTTAAAATCATATGTCAAACAACTTTAAGTTGTTATTCCATGATTTTGTGACATCATTTTGAAGACAATGTCATTTAGTAGAATACCGTGTGAATGTGTCCTTAGGAGCGGATACTATAAATAGGACACACACACTGCAAACAGTAATAATTTTAAACCTGACTGAAGGCGGCAGCGTCACGTTTTGGGCCGTCTGTTCAACCGGAAGCAGAGAAGACGAAGAAGTAAACGAAGAAGAAAGAAGGGCCAGAAACAACCGTGCAGCGCCGTCGCTTACACAAAGCCGCGAACAGTGCAGTCTGTTAACAGCTGGCTGCGTGCATACTTAATACAAACCACATAGCACTGTTGATTTTTTACTTTTACTTTTTAAAACAGCGTGTTGTCGTCGGAAAGCTCGAGTTAGTAACGTTAGCTGGAGTACCTGCTAGCTAGCGTGAGCAAAGTCACAAAAACAGCTGGCACGTTTATCGCCATTTTGCGCATTCAACAGCCGAAGACTTTCCCCAGGAGCGAGGTAATCACCACAGATATGTCTGGACACCGAGGGAAAAACGAGTAGCAGGCCTCTGTCTGCAAATTGTACTAGTTTCAGTATTAAGTACGACGCTTGTTTGTTTGCAGGCGGTGTGTGGCTTAGCATGGCAGAGGCGGACCGACCAGGGAAGCTCTTCATCGGTGGGCTGAACACCGAGACCACCGAGAAGGCCCTTGAGCAGTATTTCAGTAAATATGGCAGGATTGTCGAAGGTGCGACCAGAACTACTGTTTATCATCTTATTTTCAATTCTTACCGTGGTTGACTCTGGATAAATTGTTAACATATCGTCAGTTTACTTATTTCTTACAATTTCCCGCTTTTAATTTGATGCATATCAAAAGCGTGTAGCCTCGCTGTAATTAGAAAAGCATCACATCTCTGACTTCACATTTTAGGAGGATAACCGTAAGACTCACTTTTTTACTTTTAGTTGTTATGAATTTGAGAATTTTTGTTTTAATATAGCAATGAATCATGAGTGAATCTCTCTCCCCCCTCCTCCTTTACTCCAGTCCCCACTCTTTCTCTTCACTTAACATGAAGGACCTTGTTTATTATTTTAGTGCAGGAGTTTCGTCATAAAGGGAACTCATGAAAATATTTATCTTGGTTTATAAAAGGGGGAAGTTTTATCAAACTTTCACTGTTGCTAGATGCATCATTGTTGTGCTTTTGTGAGACCATAATGTAATTAGCATAATCTACGAGTCACAAAGCACAAGCTCTCCGCTCACTGTATTTTCTGATTTTAGTTATTTTGATGAAAGACCGTGAGACAAACAAATCAAGAGGCTTTGCCTTTGTCACTTTTGAAAGTCCGGCTGACGCAAAGGATGCAGCCCGTGAGATGAACGGAAAGGTGAGTACACTTTCTAATCAGCCATAATCTGAAAAAAAAGATCGGTTTGTGATTGTAATTTGAACTCTTCGGCCAGTCTCTTGATGGGAAACCTATCAAAGTGGAGCAAGCAACCAAGCCTCAGTTTGAGAGTGCTGGCAGACGAGGACCTCCACCAATGCATTCACGCAGTCGTGGTCCACCCAGAGGCCCCCGTGGTTCCAGGGGGGGTCCTGGTGGGATGAGGAGCCCACCATCCAGAGGTAAATTATTAATGTGTTCAGTTGAGTTTCTACAATAATATAATGTGTGTTCATAGTAAAATATTCTGACTGAATGTAGTTTTGTTAATCATCTTTGGGGCCTAGTGTGTTAATATTTGCATCTCTTGTCTGTGAAAAGACTACTATGATAATTCAGGGAATGTAGAACCCTTCTTTAAAGGGATGTCATCCAGGGGTCCTCCTCCAATGAAGAGAGGACCCCCAGTTCGCAATGGAGGTCCCCCACCCAAGAGGTCTGCCCCATCTGGTCCCATGAGCAGAAGTAAGTGGCTGTGTAGAATTCAACAGCTCTCAAGCAAGTACCCAGACATTTTTGGTGATGTTTATTGTGTTGCTTGATATGTTCCAGCCCCCATGTCAAGGGACAGGGATTCCTATGGTCCACCCCCTCCCCGCAGAGACTCAATGATGTCCAGGAGGGATGACTATCCATCACCAAGAGATGACCATTACAACTCTAAAGAAAGGTGTGGTATTTAGTTCTAGTTAATTTCATTACAATGGTGGGAAAGTATTACCCAAGTTTTTGCAGGTTTTGCTGAGCAGAAACAAAAGTATTTGGAATGTATAATATCTATAGCGTTTTATTACAATAAACTAAGTTACTTTAGTGAAATAGAAAAGTTAACAGTATACATCTTAGGCAAAAAAAACAGCATCTGCTATAACGTAATTCGAGTTTTGTAGTTATTTTGCTATGTTTTACAGCTACTCCAGTCGGGATTATAATTCAAGAGATTCAAGAGACTATGGACCTCCTCAGAGAGATTATTCATTCAGAGAATATTCCAGTTCCCGAGATGATTGTGGCTCAATGTCAAGAGGATACAGGTATGGGTTGATTAAAAAAAGTTAAAGACTGAGATTCAAGCTCATCTGGTCCTTAAATAATGTTTGTTTTTCTTATGTAGTGACCGTGATGGTTATGGTGGAGGCCGGGAACCCAGAAGCTATGGGGACCGTTCAAGTGGTGGTTCCTACAGAGATTCATTTGATGGTTACGGTAAGATATGACTGCATTAGTGTAATGACGACAGATTACCACTGTGGCACAAAGAAAGAAGAGCTGCACGAATAACCAACCAATTCATACCATTGAGTACCGCAATCGCCAGTCACAAGAAACTGCCGTTTGTCTTCTCCCAAGAGGAAATTTCAGGCAGCCTCGTAAAGCTTTTTCTTTCACTTTGAAGCACCCCTGACCTGCGATCCAAGTTGCATAGTTTCATACTATTAAGAATATATGGCCATTGGCATCTCAACTGAAAAACAAAATTATATTCAAAAGCTGTGTCCACATATCACAGTCCATGTTGGCGCGGCATTCGGCAAAACAATCAGTTTGTGGCAATATCATGCAAAATATTAAATGAGCTCCAGAGAGTTTGCAACCATAAGGAACCCCAAAAAGTCCTTGGAAACATCTGTTGACCACTGAGTATGTGTTGGCTAGCAAAGCACTCCCTCAAGGAGTAACGTTCAAAAAACCATCAAGACAACTCTGAAAACTTCGTCCTTACCTGCAATTCTGACACTTGGAGCTCTAAAAGGAAAACTGGCTTCTCAAATCAATGGCATGCTGAAATGGGTAACACTGCCCATTTATTCCCTGTGCTTGGATATATTACTGCCCATATCGACTAAGTGTCCATGTTAAACGTAAGATCGATAACATGATGGGACATTTAAACATGTCGTCCATTGAATTTATTTGTCAGCGAATGAATTCTATTGGCAAAAGAAAATGAGCACTTCACAGTGCAAGAAAATGTATAAATTGAACCTTGCCAATTACTTGACCCATTGACCCTGCAGGTAACTCTCGCAGCGCCCCACCTTCACGGGGCCCCCCACCATCCTATGGTGGGAGCAGTGGAAGCGGTCGTTACGATGACTTTGGCAGCAGTTCCCGGGATGGCTATGGCAGTCGTGACAGTTACACCAGCAGTCGGAGTGAACCATATCCACCTAGCCGTGGTGAGCGAATGGGCAGGCAGGAGAGGGGCCCAGCTCCCCCTGTTGAGAGAGGCTACCCTCCTCGTGATTCATACAGCAGCTCAAGTCGTGGAGGGCCACGTGGTGGGCGCGGAGGCAATCGGCCTGATAGAGGGATGGCTCGCAGCAGATACTGAACTGGACTTGGAAATCGCATTAAAGCAAACCGTATTCTCCGTGCACAGTTATCAAGTATTGTGGAAGACATCTGACAACCAGACAAATTCGACATGTCTAAATCTGTGGATTATGAAGCTTATCCTGTATCCTGACTTTTCCAGTTTTTTATGTGTAAAAGTAATTTTTTTTTAGTATTTCTCTTGGTCGTGTAACAGTACAGTTACCAAGTGAGTGTTAGTTTTTGTACATTCAGTGCTGTTGGAATCTGCAATGCCCTTTTCAGTCTGGCTTTCCTACTCTAATAAAGCTTTTAGTTGTACCTTGACCACTGCTCATCGATTTTCAAACCAGGACCAGAGACCGTAACATGAATGTAAAGTTGCAACATGATCTCGTTGAACTATGCTCTCTGCAAAGCATTGGTGAGTCTCAGCCCATGCTGTACAGTTGAGTGACTTGAGTTCCTTCCTAACACAAATGTGCCATCAACTGGACGCTACTGTTTTCAAGGGTTAGGCACATGTTACTGTCAAGATGTTTTAATGTAGTTTCCTTGGAAATGGATCCATCACCCTAGAGCCATTTGATGGCATGCAACGACAAAACCAAAGGCAACAACAACCAAATGCAACTCGACTGGTAGTCAACAGCTGGTAAGCAAAGCAAACCTCTTTGTTTCTCATCTGTAAATGAGTTTCTCTTTGTCCTGTATTGCAATCTCCCCACAAATGGTGGTACTCAAGACAACTTTTGCCTCAGAAGACAAAAAAAAGGAGTTCAACTGAATGCCTTTTTCACTGTAGTCGGTGTTCACCAGCTAACATTGTCGAAAGTGCAGCAACATCCTGAGAAGTTTCGTCCCTTTTCAGCAATGAAAGTTTAACCGCCATTTTCCCAACGGTGCCCTCACAAATGACCCTTTTTAACCAACCGTCAAACTCGGTCACATGATTGGCGACAGTGCATTTCAAACCATTATTATAGATGTCCCAAGTATTTATAAGAACTTTGTCTTGCTGAAAATTAAAAGCCATTTTATTAACTAGGAGCCATTTTCTCAGTATCAAAACCTTTTCCACGAGCATGCCAATCGAAACAATGGAGACCTCTGGAAGAACACCACCGTCCTAACTGCCAAACTGGAAACAATCGCAGAAGCAAATTCGCAGTCGGACCACGGACTAAAACATAGTTTTCAGATGTTTTATGAATACATGATAAAGAGATGGGCAATGTGTTAATTGTATGTTGTCATTGCAGGATGAATACCCCGCCAAGGCAACTGCCCTTGCAATTGACCTGAATTTTGTCCTCAAGAAGTTGGAACAATTAAACCTCAGTGCACCAGTGTCGGTAAGTCTATAGTTCAATAACTTCTTTGTCAAATAAAGTTCTGTGTCTTGCATAGAAAAGGTTGATTTATTTATATCCCTGTACAATACAATTGTTTTGTAATTGGTTGTAATGTTCACTGTCTTTCAGATGCTGGCGCAGGTTTCTGTTGTGGGCGCTGGTGTAACCTTGTCTTCAAGTGGAAAAGCGTGTTTAGTGCGAAGAACACAATCTCAGGATTTGCTCAGATGAAAGTGTTTATGGTGTTTTAAATAAAGACTATAAAGAATCTTTTGTTGACTGACTTTTGTTTTATGATATAAACATGCAATGAGCACAATTCTTCCCAAAATTGCTTTCTATAGTTAATTTTTAAATTGGGGTGGATGTGTTTGTGGGACAAACTATTTTTTTCTCCCCATTCTGAAGCATGATGATCAGCTTTTACTTTAATGAATATGTAGATCAAATGAGGCCATATTTCCTATTGCAAATACCACAATGAAACGTAGATTCATTAATAATGGACACACGGGTTGTGTCAACTTCAGCATGACTCAATTTGCATCGTGATAATTATTTTAAACTATACTGAGGATGCAATAAGCATTAACCTCCAGCGTAATGAGTGAGACAGTTTACATGTCGCATATCCAGTTAACCCTACAGATTCCCAGCTCCCTGTTGTTTCCTTTTCATTGCTGCATTGGCACTTGTAACATTAGAGAAAGTGCCCTCTGCCAACACGAGCTCCTCTGCAGAGGAAAACGACTCCTGTCTATTGTTGAGGTGCCTATTTGCCAGTAGGGGTGATCATCAGTTTTGCGTGTGGAAACCGCGTCGTCCTTCCCCCACCGCCTCTTTTTTTTTTTTTTTTTTTTTTTACTTGTAGCAGAAGTGCGGATGTGAGTTTCATATTGATACGGAACAGGCCGCCAGTTTTGTTTTTTTTAAGTTTTTTTTTCAGCAATGCGTGCCTAGGCAATGCTCGTTTTGTGGAGCTATGAATCCAGAGGAACAGACGGTAACGTGGTTAATATCCCTCGGAGTGCTCAGCTCGCCTAAGAAGAATATAGCGGATCCCGAGGAGTTTTTGAAAACATCGTTGAAGGATGGGGTCGTCTTGTGCAAGCTCGCGGAGCGGCTCATACCTGGCTTCACTCCCAAGGTGAGCTGTTGATTTAAGTCAATGTAAGTCAACAAATGCTAAATGATCGACGGCTCCCGGGGAAAGGAAGGAAGGAAGGACGGAAGGGAGGGGTTTGATGAAAACGATACCCGACAAGAACTTCTCCCTGCAGCAGGCCTTTTAATGCGTGTAGCTCGCGAGCCCTTAAGTTTTAGCCGCTCGTGCGTTTTGCTGCAGAGCCTCGTGCATCGAAATAAAACGCTGCATTTGTTTTCTTTTCACTTAGGGGACATTTTAAATTGTTGTTTCCTGTATAAAAAAAATGTTCCGCATTCTTGACACGAGTGCCTTGGTGTCAACACCCACCAAAACACGACCGACTCGGTCGGAAGAGTGCGTGAAACATCGGACACGGACTACGTCGGAGGGCTCGCGCAGGGGGATTACACGGGGTGCGGGGTTTTAGACAACTTTATTTGTTTTGACGTGTTACCCCGACGTTAACGACACGCATAGCTTGTTGAGAGGACAAAGTTGATATGACAAATAACAGTTGCAAAGACAGTTCGTCACTTCCTCCTGAACGGCTCTTACCGATGCGACCTCCCCCCTTTGAAAAAAAGCGGCGTCAAGACAGCTAAACGAGAATAAAACCGGAAGTAGTAACTTCTCTCTTTTATGATGACCTCCTGTGCCTAGTTTTTTGCTCTTTTTGTTTTGCTTCTTACACAGTCTGAACTTTACTCAAAACAAAAAAGCCGCATTTCTCCTCCTAAATTTCCCCATTTTCAACGTCGTAACTCGACCCTTCAGAAAACTTTATTTTGAAAGTTTGGAAAGTGAGCGGATGTTTTGCTTGAACCCGGTTACTTTGACGAGTCCTGTGCGGTTCATGGTTATGTATGCAAGAAGGGAGACGTAGAGAGAATCCAGTTATTTAGTTATCTGTCGGGTACCACGTCATGTGCTCCAGCAACGTTACTTTCTCTGTGTGACTGAAATGACAGCAGCGTAGGCGTTAGATACGAGCTTTGTGTCAGATGTCTGTCTGTCGTGTGTTGTGTTTGTATGTTTTATTTTGTGTGCGTGTGTGTGTTTGTGATTAGTACTGCCAGGACCCGAGAACTGAAGCCGACTGCATCACCAATTCCAGGGAGTTTTTAAGGGGATGCTCGTCCTTGAAAGTGGAGGTAAGTAGTTATGCGTCTGTTTAGGTGTCGATGCTTTGGACATGGCCTTCTCTCTCTCTCTCTCTCTCTCTCTCTCTCTCTCTCTCTCTCTCTCTCTCTCTCTCTCTCAATCTCTCTCTGTCATCATTGCTTTACTTAACTAACCCTCTGAGCTGCAGTTTGCAGTGCAGACTTTAACACGCTCTTGCTCGTGTTGTGATCTGCTTACCTTGCTGGCATCTGTTTTCCTCGCATATCCATGCTGTCAGTCACTCACACTCGCCAGACAGGATGGGGACTGCTCTGACTAGTAGTTATCAAAGGGCTACAACTTACTTTCAGACTTCCTTTTTTAGTATTCATTTAGTCTTTTATACTGCTTTGACATTTACATTGGTTAATTTGCTGCAGGTAACACAATCTCCTATTCACACACATTGCAGGGCTGTGTTCCTCAAAAAGATGTTCAAATCATTCACAGATGTTGGGAGTTTTCCCCGTCTCGGTGCCAGCTGGTTTCTGCCACACTGGACAGTAATTTCTCCTCTCGGCTTTATAAATAATCCTTTCTGGTCTTGAGTCACATCAGTTGGTTTCTTTAAACAGCTAATTGAGTCAGCCAGCTTGGCTCACTGTAAGTCAAGCAGTTCAGTAGTCCTGCCCAGCTGGCTTGTTATGTGTGGGAGGTCCCTTTTGCTTTCATCCTGCAGCCCTGCCTTTGCCCATAATTAGACCTTCTGTAGCCAGCCAGTAGCTCATGGGCAGAAGTTTTTGCCTCTGTCCGATATTGTAAGTTAGGGGATGTCTGTGGTGCTCCGGCAGGCCCTACCCATCCTTTGGTCAGTGATGTGATCGTGGTTAGAGAAGCTTTTCTCTCTTGTTTTTCGCCGTAGCAAATGGTGGCTGCTTTTATTTTGACTGCACAAAGAGAGCAGTCACACTGCTTTCACTTCTGCCCCGAGATGAAGAAAGAGGAAGCACCAATTACTGCTGAAGGTCACAGATTTTCTACTACATTTTAAACTGCACAAGATTATTCATTTGTTCAGATTTTTTACACACTGCTGTCAATCCGAGTAACACGTATTCAGACTGTGACTCATTGCTAAAGATGGTCAAGATGTCAATACTAGCAACAGTTATTACTGATCAATATTGTGATGGAAGAACTACATACTCCATTTTTTTTTTTATTGCAAATGTCTTTTTCTAGTATTTTCTACTCTTGAAAGCAGTGGCGCAGAATATTTTTGCTCAATGTTATTTTCTAGTGTTTTTTTTTACTTGATGAAATATAGACCTTAAGGCTGCTCTTATAGAGATGTGATGGCCACACTCGCTTTAACTCTGATGAGATTCTACATAACGTATCACCAAGGCTGTACTACTCAAACTCTATATTTAAGATGTTTTATTTAAAATGTGAAACCTTATCTTCTAGAAGAAAGAAGATAGCAGTCTGAGACAGAGTGAGCAAGCTGTGTGTGTGTGTGTGTGTGTGCGTGTGTGTGTGTGTGTGTGTGTGTGTTTGTGTGTGTGTGTGTGTGTGTGTGTGTGTGTGTGTGCGCGCGCGCAAGCATCATTGTTTGTGTGCAAATTTTAAATAAGTCTAGCATTGTCTGTTTTATAACAAACCACTAAGTCGCAAAATATAGGTCATGCTCAACATCCCACTTTTTAAAATCTCTGTCTGTAGGGTTATTCAAATCTCTGTGTGTTTCGTTGTGTGTGGGTGTCTCTATTGTTTTGTTTCTGTATCCACTGAACGAGCCTCTACAGCTCAGATCTGTGCTATCTGTAGAATAATTATAATTGTTACTTCCTCTTCTTTCGCGCCTGATGGATTCCGGCTCGTAAGAACAGATGTGTTTGGGGTTTTTGGTCTAATCCCATCTCCTCTGTTCCTTTTCCATCCAGGGGTTTGAACCAGAGTGGCTATACACTGGCGAGAACTTTGGCAAGGTGCTGACCACTCTGCTGGCTGTCAACTTTGCCACACAAGGTAAGAGTTTTTCAGTGTCTCTCCCTGTGCACCTCCTGTCCCTCATATTGGGGAATTCTTGATAACAAAAATGGATCGTAGCATTTGGTCTCACGTTATGTATCCCGATAAATTATGACTTCAGTGGAAAATCTGTATATTACACCCTAACACTTTGATGCAAACAATCGACGGAAGAAGTTTGGAGAGAGAAAAACAGCACATGTAGCTCCGTGTTAGCAGGCGATTCCTTGTTTCCACATGTATGTGCGATGATGGTTTTACAGACTTCTGCCATGCAGCCATTGTAAGTCATGATTGCGTGTGTGTGTGTGTGTTATCTATGGGCAGCTGGCATAGCAGTGTGTGTTTGTGTCATGCTGCGTACCATATTTACTCATGTGCATCCGTTGAGACACCCTTAATAATGTTCTCTTTGGTTCGTTTTATGTTTTTTCTGACATTTGGATTGAGCTCAGAATGGAGCGAAGTGCATTATGTAGTATCACACACACAGCTCACAGCAGCCAGAGAACCAGCAGCCTTTAGAATGATTTAGTCAGCGTTTCTGGATCAATTGGCCACCTCTGCGTGTCTCATAATTAATCGTAATGTTCCAGGCTATTTGTTTGGTGTTATGGAGTTTGTGACATGTGAGCAGTGTCGTGTGATTCTGATGCTGCGGCTCATAATTATCTCTGTGTAATTGATGTCAAAAGTTTTTTTAGAAAAGGTGTTGTCTTCCAGTTTAATTTGACTAACGGTACAAAACTCAGATATTCAATTTACAATGATGGACAACAAACAAAGGCACCAAAGTGTTTTGATAAATTACTGAATTGATTCATTGCCGTCTGGTTTTGGACCCATTAATTAATCAGGTAATTGTTTAAACACTATGGTGTTATCGTCCTTTGGGGATATGTTACACTGGCCATGACTTTGTTAATGCATGATCAATCTCTTGAGTGTACTTAAATGAAGGGGAGGACACGTGCCACAATCTCAGATGTGGACCCGAAGCCTCCCTCAGTACTTTGGCTTTGCTTGATATGCAAATCGCTTATAGGCTGGCTATGCCCAGCAGCTGTTCTCCTATCTTCAAAAGGGAACTTGATTTGAAGTGGATTAGTCACCAGTTGATATGATCAAACACAAGAGGCCTCTGTGTTGGCATTCGTTATCCTCTTCTGGCTTTGCTCCTGACATTTCTTAGAATGAATGTTTGTTTAGGGTAAATACTTTTGAACATAGCTTGCATACAAAAATAGCTGCGGTATCCACAGAGCGCAGCCGACAGCAGGGCTTGTTCTCTCCGTGCGGGTGTGTTGGGAGCGGCATGTTGGAGCCCAACGAGCGGCACATGTAGACTGTCCCTTCCGCCCTCAGTGTCGCATCCATCACATCAGTTCGCCCTCCCTCGCGTCTCAGCATATGGACAGCAGTAGGGAACCTCTTTCCCCAAACATTACACATGATCTGCTGATGAAACAAGATTACACAAAGTGTTACCATAGCACATTGTACTGCTGTGAGTGAAAGTGCACAATAGCATTTGTCCGTTTAATTGCGTCGACCTGAACTGCTTATTGGATCTGAATAAGAGATTATTAAGGCTAATGGGGAACTGTTATTTATTTCCTTTCTTTCCTCTGTGATTTGCACAAGCATCAGACAGTGGACCTGGCTTGCATCCAGTTGGCATTTGATAGGAAGTCTGTCCGCTGTGATTATGTTTCTGCTTGTTAGCTTGTAAGAGGTTGCCATGTGTCACTTTTCAAGTGACTATTAGTGACACAATTGATAGCTGTGTCAGTGCACCTCCCAGGACTGCACATCCGCTGCAGGACAGCTGGCAGCTACCGACCAAAAATCCAGCTGTAACTCTGCCGCAGAGGCCCAGTTATGACACTGTAGTGGGGATGCATGTCGGTGGCACGCATTATTTCCCTACAGAACTGCACTTCAGACACGAGACATGTTTGGAGGAAATGTTGTTAAACATATGTCAAGTAACTAAAACAAATGTATTTGCTAAACCAACATAAACAGCAGGAGCGATGACTGAGATATACTTTGTTGTTGTGGTTGTGTGTGAGAGAGCGAGATATCCTGGCGCTGTGCAGGGCCATACTCGCATGAATTATCATCAAGATGTCAGCTCAAAGTATGTGTGCTGGCCTCAACGATGATGATGATGATGATGATGATGATGATGGTGGCATGTGTTGTAGGTGAAGTTGTTCACCTAATGAGAACCAGGAAGTCACAAGCTCAGACATAAATGTTACCAAAGTAAAATTTGACCATATTTCCTGTGTGTGTGTGTGTTCATAGAATGTGCTCCTGAGAGGTCATGTTCGCAGTCCGGCTCTCACTCCCCACGTCAGTCGACATCTTCACACACACTCTCCTCCGCCAAATCCAAAGGCTCTCTGCGTCGACAATCCAAATCAGTGGTACGGTACCTTCTGCATTTTCCGTTCTCTCCTCACTTCACAGGCTTATTCACCTACATTTAGTTGTTGTTGTTGTTGTTGTTGTTGTTTACCGCTGATGACGACGCATGTCACTTAACTTTAATTTCATTTGATGTTTGACCGTCTCTCCAACAGGAGATGTCCGAGAACGGTGGAGGCGGGCAGCTGATGGTGAAGGCTCGCTTCAACTTCAAGCACAACAACGAGGATGAGCTGTCGTTCAACAAAGGCGACTTGATCCACGTGATGCGGCAGGAGGATGGCGGATGGTGGGAGGGCTCACTGAACGGCAAGACGGGCTGGTTCCCCAGCAACTACGTCCGGGAGATCAAACCCTGCGGTGAGTTTGGCCTCACATTCAGAATCATGATTCCTGAGTAGGATGCTGCTGTACGTCTCAAAAGGAGTTTATTGTGGCAAGTTTTTGTGGAATATACAAGATATGGATTTATATACACTTGCATGGTAATTGGTAATTTGCATTTAACATCTTTACGTGGAAGTGTAATGATGGGGCTATAGCATAGTTTGATGATGCATCTTAAAAAAAAAAGAAGAAGCTTTGATTAAATGAAGTTGCCGTGTCGCAAAATACATGGAAATGTATTTGATGCTGCTGGTCAGAGAGGCATTATGTTTTTCGGGTTGTCCACCCGTCTATCTCACGAACACCTGAAGGGAATTCCTTCAGATTTTGCTCAAACGTCGACCTGAAATCAAGGAAGAACTGAGACAATTTTGTTATCGGCGGCCAAGGTCACTGTGACCTCAATACTTTTTTTTCTTCATCTTTTTGACGATTATAACGAATTAGTTCCGAGGAGCGCTCTCATCCTTTTTACTTGACTCCTTCACAGAGAAGCCATTGTCTCCTAAAGGCACTCAGCTGACCAAGAACTATTACAGTGTGGTGAGTCAAATCTATTGGAATATGTAAAAATATAATTATTCCTTCTCTCACTTTGCTTCCACTAAAACAATGTTTGTCTGTGTGTCAGGTATTCATACATTTTAAATATATTTGTCATTCTTAAATCTTTTATTGGAGTTTGTCAAAATACTGGCAGCTCATACTGACTTAGTTACCATGTGATCACTGTGTCTGCTTTTTGTTTTCATTTGATCTATTTTACTGTATCTATTTTATAACTTGGACACATTTTAAGTGAACTAACGATGAACTATGGTGGACTAACAAGAAAAAAAAAAAAAGATTTTCCTAATTATTAACTTGTTTTCCCTTGAACATTTAATTTTGAGGAAATATTGTGCATTCTTAACTGTTCTGTGGACTGTGCTTTCTTTGCAGGTGGTGCAAGACATCTTGGAACATGAGCGGGAGTTTGTCAAAGAATTACAAACGGTGCTCAGCGGTTATCTACGAGCCCTGCAAGCCAGCGACAAGTAAGGGCAACGAAAAGGAGATGTGACCGATCCAATAATGGGCAAAATGCTTCATCGAATCCTGAGGGCAATGTGTGATTCGAGATGCGTATCCTAGAAATGAAATTAACGTTTCATCAATAAGTCTCTATTCTTGAATTTACTGAAGTCATATGGGATGATAAAGCTCGCTGTGCTTTCAAGTTTACCTTTCTTCCATCATGCCTGTTGGTGAGCAGTTGCTATTGTCTAATGTGTTCAGGCTGAGCAGTGCAGACAGCGCCACCCTCTGTGGAAACCTGGAGGAGATACTCACCTTCCAGCAGGGTCTGTGTGCGGCTTTGGAGGACTGTACCAAGTAAGTCATGCTGGACACGGATCTCCATGGAAACGTTTTGCAATTAGCTCAGTTTATTCTCAATAAACTCGGCTTAGCGGAGAGTTTGTACCACGGTGCATTCTTGCTGTGCTTGTATTGTACATAATCAAATGCCTCTAGCAGACCATTCGACACCAGTTGGGAAACTCTGACATCCAAGGCTTCTGGAAAGAAACGGCTGTGGAGTATATAGTTCTTGAAATACTGTAAAACTATATCATTTGGCCTGGGAATTGCTACAAAATTCAGTTTAAGAAACCCTAATGTATTACTAAGTATTTTTTGGGAATTCAATTGAATGCCAATGACCTGTATTTTGTTAGAACAGTCTTGTAGTCTTGACTATTCAGTATATCATCCCTGCAAACGTTTCTTCTCTCTCCGTATCGCTCTTCTTTTTCCGACCATGTTCTTCTGTCTTCGCAGAGTCCCAGAGGGCCAGCAGCGAGTAGCGGGCTGCTATTTAAACCTGATGTGTCAGATCAAGAATCTGTACCTGGCTTACTGTTGCAGCCATCCTTCAGCTGTTTGCATCCTCACTGACCACAGGTCAGTCATACCACAGCCATTCACCACAACCAAGAAATGTCTGAGAAGATAGTTTGTGGAAACGTAAAAGCCCCGCTATTATGCCAACTGTGTGAAGTCATTCGGCCTAATTTCTAGGCATTTCATGAGCCTCATGGTGGGGGACTCACTCAACTAATGGGGGTTACAACTATGGAGTAGTAAACAGAAACAACATCCTTCACACTATGAAGGAAAATTATATTCTGCTCAACAAATTTGGAGTCTTGTTTGACCTCCTCCTCCTGCCCCTAAAATGTATTCAATGAAACGATCTGCGAAGGAATAATCACTAGTTAATTGAGTTGTTTAAAACTCTCAGGCATACAGCCTGGAATGTGCAATCGGGTCGCGGGCACAAAAGGTTGGAAACCATCAACATAACCAACCTAAATGCCCTCAGACTTTGCTTACTCACATGTCTATTTCACAGGAATTTGTTTCATATAATTGAGAAGAGTTGACGTGGTTCATTTTAACTTCCAACCACAAGGTGTCAGGCTTCCCATCCGTAAGTGACCTGAGGGGGGGGGGGGGCTTCACTCAAACTGAGCAGTGACACCAAATCCCCCCCAAGTGCGGGAGGTTTCCTTAAACCCAGCTTCTATTAAAAAGCGTCATTCTCATTGAGTGGGACCGGCTGTTTTTCAATGTCTGTCGCGGAGATGAGAGTTGCTGTCAAATAGCAAAACAAAGCGTTAATATTGAGTAATGTCGAAGCCGCTTCTCAGATTCTACATAGCGAGCCGCAGATGAAGTTGAATTTCACACAGGAAGTAGACTGTTGACAGGATACATTGTCATTGTGGTTATGTTCACAGGCAAGCGACGTGCTTGTTCATTGTAAGCACTTTTGCGTTTCAGTTGCAGGAGGATGAGCCTTTTTTGTGACATTCACATTTACTCAATGTTGCCAGTTAGTGTTGCTACAGGATACAGTATGACTGAACTTTTGGATGATGGAAACCCGTGAATGGTGTTACTTTCAAATCACATTTCCAAGTTTGCAGTGAAATGAGAGTACTGCGAGAGGAAAAGTGCAAAAAAAGGATGACCTAATTTGTGGTGTCTTTTTAATGTCATTAACACCATTGCACTTATGTGTGGTTTATTTGCACATGCTCAACAAGTGACACGATGTGTGTGTGTGTGTCAATGTTGTTGGTGGTTCTGACAGCAACAACAAATAAATGGAAACTTTTAGAAAGTGGTTGGACATTTTATCTCATCGGTTTGCTGTCACGCAATCAAAATTCAAAGAGTATAGATAGTAGTTTTGCCTCTTTGAAGGATTGTTTTTCAGTGTTAGGTTACAAATTATAGTTATTTTTTTAGTGTGTGTATGTACCGGTAAATGTACATTTGCTGTGGCTGCATATGTAATGCTCATTCTATGGAAACAAACTTCCCCTTTTGAGCACATTTCTACTTTCTTTATCCATTTCCCACTTAACCTACACAGATAGCAATATGTTAATACATTACTAGATGATACAATCATTTATGTGTGCGAAATATAAGATTTCCAGTGCTTTCTATTGAAACAAATATTCAACACAATGCAATGTTTTGTGGTAGCATTAACGGTTTTATAGTACCATCAAGTTCTCATCATCATAAATCTGCATCTTTGAATAGTCCTTGAACCTGGACCCGTAGAGACGCTCTGCACGCTGTAGTTTATACCAATTAAATAATCTAAAAAACTGAACTGACTTTGTTTAACAGTGAGGAACTCGACAAGTTCATGGAGAGCCAAGGAGCCAGTTCTCCAGGGATCCTGACCCTGACCACCAGTCTCAGTAAGCCCTTCATGAGGCTCGACAAATACCCCACGCTGTTGCAGGAGCTGGAGAGACATGTGGAGGTACAGGAAATAGAAATACGCCTATGTCGAAATATATATTGAAATATGTAATTCAAAAAGTATATTTATTGAATAGAGGATTTGAAAATACTTTCAGAATGTTGTATTTATGTCTGTACAACATTTAATATTGTAGATTTGATCTTTGCCCAACAACTATATAGCCATTAATGTCTGACGTATGTCAAAGGAAAGTGAAACATCTTTTGAGTCTTTGTCTCTTTAAACCTCTGACCTGCTGCGTATATTACAGCATGCTTAGTATGTGCTTTAACATTCAGAGTTAGGCTGCCGTGTTTGTTGATGTGTCGTTTGGTTTCCTCCACAGGAAGCGCATCCAGACTATGCTGACATCGTAAAGGCAACGGCAGCGTTTAGGAGCCTCGTGGTGAGTCTGGATACGTCCAATATAGATAACTATATTATCTTTGTTCATCTTCACCAGGGATTTGGCGTGTACAGAAAAGAACAAGGCCAAACACAATAAACACGCTGGCAGCCTCATGTCGATTCTCAATTATTGGGTTGTAATCTCCTTTTCTTGTCCAATTATTGATTTATCTTCCCAACAAAATTCAAGCCACTGTTTTGTGTCAAAGCACGGCCCTTAAGACGGTCTTGAAGCATGCTGCGATGCCAAGGTGTGTGTGTGTGTGTGTGTGTGTGTGTGTGTGTGTGTGTGTGTGCGTGTGTGCGTGTGTGCGTGCGTGCGTGCGTGTGTGTGTGTTATTTAACCCAGTGTTTTTCCACCTTTTTTAAACCGCGGCACATCTTCTACAATAAAAGCACACCAACAACCAAAAAAGTTACAAAATGTCACATTGTAGCATAATACAGCACATACATACACATATGGAAGGTAATTATTGAGCTACCTACTGGCATGGAAGAGTATTTCATCACGAGGCCAGCTACTATATTACAGGCTCAGACGCGCAACAATGGAAAAATGACTTGCGGCAACTAAATAAGATTCTTTTAAAGCGATTTAAGTGAAATTGGACTTTTTCCCAGGGCATCTTCTATGGCCTATGGTGTGCCGTGGCACAATGGTTAAAAAATGACTGATTTAACCCGTAGACAGGCATGCGTAAACGGTCAGACGTGTCCTCCGTGGTCAGCCTCTGACATCCTTCTGCCGAACCCAACTTGTGTTTAAATAAATTTGCTTTTCAAATGTAGGATTAGTCTCATGTTTGGGTTGATGGTGATTATTTGTATAGTTTTTATGATGTCACCTTTGTCGTCGGACAGATAACACACAAATAGCCGCATAACGTAACTTTAGTATCGCAACTGATAAATAAGCACGGCGCTGGCGAGAGGGTGAAAAAATAAAAATAGACGTATGTGTGCTGCGTGTTGTTGGGCGTGTTGTTCCTGCAGTGGCTAAACGATGCAACCGCACTGCACCTGAGTGAACTCTGAGACACAGTTTCCTCCGTATAACTCTTGAGTTCCTAGTAAGAATAGACGAGTTGACTCACATGTCTCTTCAGCAGAGCTGTACAGGAAAGCAGGAAAAAAAAACTTCACCCAAAACTGACTGTTGTAATTTGCAAGTCTCCTTTTTCTTTGTGTTTTTAAGTGGTTGGGTGGGCAGGGGCTTTTGAAATGCTAGTTACACTGCTGCAGCTCTCTGTGTTGAGTGATTCATTTTGGCACAATGTGGGGTGGAAAATGATATGTCATTTTTCCTGTTTGAGGAGGGAGAGCCCCTAACCAGCACCTGAAAATATGCTACTTTATTTTACAGGTTAGTTCCTATACCTATGAGCAAGAGGTATAAGAAATGTTAGTTTCCATTTTCTAAAGCCATATCCATAGTGGGGAAAAAAATCCCTGCTGCTCATTACTCAGTATTTCTAAAAGACAAGAAACCAGAGTGTGTGTCACATGTTTGACATTGTGTAAATTCGACTGGAACTCGTCAAATCCAGTAATCTAGAAAAAGATCTCTCCAAAGTGGCCCTATATACTTCATTGTTCAAATGAAATGTTTTTGCATCTTTTTTGACTAGATGGTGTTTGTGTGTTTGTGTTTAGACGCAGTGCCAGGAGCTGCGGAAGCGCAAGAACCTGGAGCTGCAGATCTTGTCAGAACCAGTGCGTGGCTGGGAGGGAGACAGCATGAAGAGCCTGGGTCACGTGGCCTACATGTCCCAGGCCCACATCAAAAATGGGTCCAGTGAGGTGAGAGACGAAATAAAAGAAGAAAGGTGTAGATTAGAATCACCCGAGTTTCATCCATCAATGGCAATAGAAGAAAGGAAGGAAGGGTGTCACAGGATGTGTTGCATTGCTAAGCACACAATTGGATTTTGCATGTACAGAGAAGATGTAAGATGGACTTCCATGAGCTTCTTTTTCCATCTCTAATAGACTTTGAAATGATGATCAGTTTTTTTTAATTATCATATACATTTCTCAATGAATATACTAGCAGTTAGACATGCAGTTGACACAGTCCAACATTTATAAAAAATATTTGACCAACAATCCAGACAGCTGCAATAACCCCAAATAGTAAAAAAAAAAAAAGAAAAGTGCAATAAATTCTATGTCTAAATTTGAGATTCAGCAAATTCTTATTAGCTAATATTTTCACATTCTGGATGCTTTATTATTATTATTTTTATCTCTATATAAAGTGCATTGTTCTCGATTGAGAATGCATGGGGTGTTGCATGTAAGCAGACAGAGGGAGTAGGAAAGGCACCCTTGGGTGAAGTGCTCTATAAGTATTTGACTAATACCAAGTCTCACAAGTATGAGCTACCCGCCCTGATGCCCAGAAGTGTCATTCTTTACAACAAATGTGAATAATCTACCTTATGTGACTTGGCCTGATTGTGTTTTAGGGTTCCCAGTGAACCGTGTGTACAAAATGACGGCCTCCTTCTCTGTTTAACAATTTAACATCCCCCTCCTGTGTCTAAGCAGAAACCTATGTAGGCCATACACATACTGAAAACCATCTTCTCTTGTGTGGTTTCTATGCAGAGGTAGATTTTAAGTCGGTGGTTGGAAATAAAGCCCACCATAAACATTTAGATTCAGCCTCTTTTATGTTTTTATCTCTGCTAACCGCTTTCCAACCACCATACTCTGCAGCATGCCGTCTTGGCAGCCCATCTAATTTCCCATCTATACAACAAGCGACAGCCTTGCCAAACCCGTTCCGAGGTGCTAACTCAAGCTAAAATATGCAAAAGTCATCTCTGATTATGGTTTCGAGTCTTAATGTGTGACTTGCTTTGTGACAAGCACTACAAATCAACAGGTTCAACCTCAGCCACCTTCCTTCCACTGATTGAATAAACTAAGAGGCCACACTGGAACAAGTCATTTCTGTCTCTTTTTTTGCAGGAAAAAGAGGAGCGCTATCTAATGCTGTTCCCTAATGTGTTAGTCATGCTCTCTGCCAGTCCCCGGATGAGTGGCTTTATTTATCAGGTGAGCAACACAGTATACAGTGTGTATCCTCCATCAGTCCTTCATGACTATTTTCTCCTCAATTGTGTAAGTTTGAGTCTTTGTTGGCTCAATCACTCTAGGCTACAGCAAGATATGGAAAACATGTCCTACCTACTATATGCAGTGCCGTATTATTTCCCCTGCTTTTGCTTGTTCCATTCAGGGAAGACTGCCACTGACAGGCACCACAGTAACAAGACATGCCGAGGATGCAGACAATGGACACTATGCCTTGGACATTGCAGGTTTGCATCTGAAGCTCTGGAGAAAATTATGTCTCGTTTTGCCCAATAAGCATTCGCCCAAGAAACAGTCAGGGGACCTTGTCTTCAAAATACAAAGTTCATGCAGTGTCTGATCCCAGAGCACAAAGTCATACGACAATACCTAACTTTTTGAATGTAAACTAGCTGTCGAGGGATTGTGAAATATGTATTTATTTCAGCCAAGAAAAGAAGCTCAGACGTGTCCCACTTTTTCAAAGAAAATACGATATAGAGAAATCATTTGATTCACTTCCACAGTAAAGCCTTCATTTTTAATTCAATTAATTTGCACTTTAATATATTTTTGGGAATTGTCGTATTTATCATGAATACTTTTAGACAAAACACAAATATTGAAGGCAACATTTTTTTTCTGAATTAGACTTCGATCTCCAAAAGAGATACTTGCATTTCAACAACTGGCTGTTCTAGTTGTGATCGTGGCATTTTGACTTTTCTCGGCCATATGTGGCTTTTACTGATGTGTGTGTGCGTGTGTGTGTGTGTGTGTGTGTGTGTGTACTTATGTGCTGCAGGAAGCATGATCGATCGTATTACAGTGTTCTGCAGTACTGCCCAGGATTTACAAGAATGGCTAGAGCACCTTCAACCCTTTACCAAAGGAGGAAGCCCGGCAGGAACCATCTCAAAGGTTAACACACACACACACACACACACACACACACACACACACACACACACACACACACACACACACACACACACACACACACACACATACATACACACATACATACATACATACATACATACATACATATACACACACACACACACATTGAACCGTCAAAACAATACCAAAAGTGAAGCATGCAACATGCAGAGGTGTGATAATATCACAGGCATAATTCCCACACACTTACTTGTCTTCTTTCCTTTGAACCTCTCATGTAGACGGTAGAAGGCAAGCCACTGAGCATGGTCGGCACCCCCACTCACCTGTCCCACCTGGGCAGCCTCAGCGCCATCAGTCGTGGCCCCCTGGAGCCGCCAAAGACCAGCAAGCCCTGGTCCCTCAGCTGCCTGCGCCCAGCGCCTCCCCTCAAGCCCTCTGCCGCACTGGGATACAAAGAGGTAGGCGGTTGTAGCGTTGCAACAACAAGCGCACACACGCTTAGTATGCATCTTTTTAGAAGCAGTGATGCAGTACATTGTTAGTCAGAAACCACGAGAAGTCCTCCTCCACTTCAAGTCCCTCACTGTGTCCTCTTTCTGTCTCTACTTTATTCAGATCTCCACTATATGTTTTACACAATACCTTCCACCCAACACACAAATAACACAAGTGAAGTTACACCTTTAACCATGAATTGGACTGTCATTGATACATATTCAGCAGTATTTATATGGATTTTCAGGACGCAAATCTCGTCAACTACCTGCAGTTGTAATCTGTCGGCATGTTAGCTGCCTGTAATCTGCTTTTGTACTAAAGATCATTCAGTATTTATAGATAAGAATTGTAACTTTTCTACTTTTGCCGAACATTTGTATCAACTACTCCTTCGTGACGTTTGATGTTAACATAACTTCCACTGCATGTGGTCCCACAGTGTAAAATCTTTGTGCTGTGCCGTGCTGACAACAGGAAAACCCTTCACACATAAAGTACATGACTGAAAAGTCGCAACGAGTTATTAATAATGCAGTAAATAGAATAGATCTAACACGACTGTGAGTGCGTCTGACACATAACATGATTATGTTCTGGGGAAGGTTATTCCAGCAATATAGTGTGGCATCGATGGTGCCAGTGGTTAAAAGCGACCGGTACTTGGCTTTGACAGCCACGTGGGAGGAAGAAGCTTTCACAAAGTCAGCTCTTTCAACTCTTTCATTTTGGATAGACGGTCTCTGTAAAATACATTAAACAGTGTTGAATAAAGTAAACATGCGACATGTTGTTTTTCCTAACGTTGTAGCTCCTAATCTAAGAATCATGTATACAGATAATAATACTACACTAGCTGATTCTAGTCATAGCTTGTAGCTATTTGGCTCTTTTTCTCTGCCCTGCAAAGAATGCACGTATAGTCCTCTGAATGCATAACCCGCTTTCTGCTAAATTCTCCATATATTTCTCTTTTTTTTACTTAAAGTAACTAATATATTCTGCATAGACAAAGAATAGGTGAATGGCAGAGTGGGGGTATAAAAATGTTCACCATTAACTCTCTATCACACCCTTTTCTCGTCGTATTTTTTCATGCACATTTCCCCTTTTTCCCTCTTTCTCCATACTGCCTTCTGTAGAGGATGTCTTATATCATGAAGGTAAGGTTAGATCACATCTCTCTGTGTGTGGGTAGGGGTGGGGTTGGGATGCGTTTGGGATGGCGTGTGTGTGTGTGTGTGTGTGTGTGTGTGTGTGTGTGTGTGTGTGTGTGTTGCCCCAGTGTTGAGCTGGCATGCCATCGCTCTGTTTGCTTCTCTCCTCTCTCATTGTCATCCGTTGGTTTCCTGTTTTTTGTGGTCCTGCGTGTCAGCTCTTTTTTTTTCTTTCTTTTCTCATTCCCTTTTAGGGAGTCAAGTTAGAAAGCAACCTTTCTCATGCAACGGTAGTAGCCTAATAATTTCTAGTTGGGGTGCAATTTTTGAACATCATGACACAGTCGTGTCTCCAGAGTTGTGTTTCCTATCATATATCTTTGTCTGCTCCATGTAAAGGCAGATGTTTACCGCTCCATATGGCGATTATATGTCTCAAAGCATATTGTTCATCTGCTCTCAAGTGGCCATGGATGTCAATCTTGCGGCTTTAAAGTCATTAAAATGTTCCAGAACATGTGTGCACTGTGCATATTGCACTATTGATGTACTCCAAGCAGTGGATGAAGCTAAAGCTTGACACAAATTGCAGTGTGCCACTGAATTGCTCATCACTCTACACATGAACTCAAGCACTTGTAGGAAAAGTTTTGATCTTTTCGAACTGTTTATCCTCTCCATTCCCCTTTTTAAAAGTAGGTGAAGTTGTGCCAGAAACCCCCACTCTCCATTTTATATTCTAATGATGCTGTCAATTGTTCCTTTTCTGATTCTTATGAGGGACTTTTCTGAGTGTGTGTGGTAGAGGTTTTGCAAGTTGATTCTCCATAAATTACTAAAAAAGACAGTTGCTTGCTATCTGTTTTCTTTTTTGCGGGTTCTACCAAGCCTCCCTTTTCCAGCGACGGGCACGGAGCAAGTTCCTTCATGTGAAGTCTCATAAGAATGTGACGTTTATGTGCCATGAGTTACTCCACTCATCTGCGTTAGCATGATTACTGTGACTAAACCGTTATTTTCAGCGAGTCGATTATTCATCACACCTTAACTTTTATTCTGCGCAGGAGAGGAAACAGACATTGCACTTTTTCTTTTTTTCTTTTTAGACCTTTTTACTCAAAGCAGCAGCAAAAAAAAAGAAGAAAATGTCTCATTCATAAAACCGCATCCTCGTGGTTGGAATGCTCGTAGAAATTAATGTGATAACATACCGACATCCTTTCTCATAGCGTTAATTAACACTGTAAAATATTCTGTACCGTAAAAAAAATGTTTGATTTTAGTTTTCAGGATAGCACAGACGGGTGGGTTGGTCACAGACATCACCACATGCTTGCTGCCTTGTTTGCTGATGGAACTTTGTCCTTTTGATGTTGTATGTTTATACCGAAGATGTGCGTCCCCGTGAGCTTGCATTCTGTTTGCTTTGGAGCCTCAGCTTCATAGGTGTGTAATGCAGCGTGTGTTTAGAGAGCGAGAGAAGTACTTAATTTGATGTTGGGCTCTTCCAGGACTCCAGCAAGAGCCCGCGGCCCATCAAGAAGTTCCTGCCGGGCAACAGGAAGAAAGAGCGGAAGCACTCCGATGACGAAGTTCAAACGAGGAAAAGTATGAGTTTTATCTTTCTCGAAAATGAGAGAGGGCTTAATGCAGGACGTGTCCTCATGTAAGGTCATGCTGTGTTCATTGCTCTACTGCCGTGTGTGGAGTTATTTTGATCTGCGAAGCAGAAATGTTTGTGACACCATCGGCTGGTCAAATTGCTTAATTTAGTGTTTATGGTATTGACCGTCTCTGGTTTTGACAGGCACGGCGGCGCTGGAGGAGGACGCTCAGATACTGAGGGTAATTGAGGCGTACTGCACGGGCGCCAGCCTGCATCAGACCGCCACGGGCGTGCGTTTATGTAAGAAAAATGTTTCCTTAATGCCTTCCTGCATTGCACATCTTTAACACCTGATGAAGCCATGAATCAAGCCTCCTCATTAATGTGTGTGTGTGTGTGTGTGCGTGTGCGTGCAGCGGTGCGGAAAGAGTGTGTCCCTCAGGTGCTTCTGCCAGAGGAAGAGAAGATTATTGTGGAGGAGATGAAGAGCAACGGGCAGACAGTTATTGAGGAAAAGTAAGCATATCATTACTTTTGGCAAATGCTTTGTAATAATTTTTACTGTAATTGAATCCAAATTTGATATTGATCCAATTCAGGCTGTGAAGGCATGAATGTTCACATAGTATGACCTTGGGTTTAGAGGCACTATAACCTTGATATGCAGATTGTTTGTTACCTGCTCAATACACAAGCAGATGTTTTAAACGGAAAACCAAGATAGTGTTCAGCAAAACTTACTTGTTTTTGAATTTCTTCCAGGAGCCTGGTTGATGCTGTGTATGCTCTGAAGGACGAGGTTCATGACCTGAAAAAGGTAAGTGGGAATTTAGTTTGACCAACATACTGAATGTGCTTAATGTACTGAATGTGTTTAATGTACTGAATGTGTTTAATGTACTGAATGTGTTTAATGTACTGAATGTGTTTAATGTACTGAATGTGTTCAGGCTGAAACATTGTTTTCCAAAACTAAAAACTGCTACATAAAAAAAGCAAATTATATGGTCAATTTAGATACAGATTTATCTCATAATGAACTTGTATCGCCCTGCAAGGACGTATATACAATACCCATTTTTCACAAAAGTAGCATGTTTATGCAGGTTTTTAAACGGTTGAGAATTAACTTTTTTTTTCACTGCCAGTCGACGAGTACCGATATTCCTTTTCTTTTTTTTGTGCCATGACGTCACAATCACTGGTAACTGTTGGTAAACAGTGAAAATTAGAAGGTGGATACTTCTTTTCTCGTTTAAACTTTCAAACTTGAGCTTGTGATTGTTGGGACATTGAAAGGACTCGCAAAGACAGCTGTTTCATTTAGATTCTTTGAATAAAATGAGTTTCTATAATCAAGGTCAAAAGTTTGTCGTCTGACAAGAATCTGGTTTCTTTAAGGAGAGAATATACATTTTAGTTTGAAATATTAATCCATCTTAATAATTGTTGAAATCTCTATTGATTTGATTTATTATATATTTAATTCAAAATCCAGACGTGAGTGGAAAGTCTGTTTTTTTTCATTTATTTTTTGGTGCAGTGGGAAAGGGGCTTCAGACAACCTTCCTAAATGCTGCCACCGTCTGTATGTTTCACAGGAGAATAAGTGGATGAAGCAGTTTCTGGAAGAGGAGCAGAAGTCTCGCAAAGAGCTGGAGCGAGTGGTTCGCAAACTGGCCAAGCAGAAGAACGATTGTGCTTGGGACGACTGCGGCCACTGAACACATCCACACAATCATCCTCATCCTCGTGTGTCTCTGTCTGTCTGTGTGTGTGTGTGTGTGTGTGTGTGTGTGTGTGTGTGTGTGTGTGTGTGTGTGGGGGTACATTTATGTAAGCGTGCTTGTGGGTGGTCAGGTGTGTGTGTGTGTGTGCGTTAATCTGTCGATGTAGCGTCTCCATATTTCAATCACACACAGCAGAGTGGAACTCCCTCGCTGACGGCGATGCCTGGAGATTCTACGTTTCAAGTGTTGGAGCTTGATTTGACGTTTCTGATGACTTGTAATCTGTCTTCCTGATGCAGCCTCACTAGATGAGACCAGGATTATGCTTCTCCACAGAGCCCCTCGGCTCAATCAAGACTGGTGAAGTGGGACGTTACGAACATATACTGCCTCGAGGCGACTGGCACTGTGAACACTCCCCTAACAAACGGGACAGTTTGGGACAAGGAAAAACACAAGATCTCTGCTGCTTCTCTTGCTTCAGGTGGAAATGGAAAAGGAGGACGACGCCATCGAGTCCGATGGCCGTTCTCTTGCATGCACTTCCTTTACCAAGGGGACTGATTTTCTTTTCTTCACATATTGAATGTTTTCGTTGTCGTCATGTTTTATTTGTCACAAGGACACCCACAAGGAAATGGATTCGTTGAGTTTTATAAGTGTGTGCGATTTGCATTTTTTTGTACCATTGTCGACGTTCACATCCCAAGTTCCCACCGCGTTTAGTTTAAGCAATTCAAACGGGTTCGCTCATCACGCTCCGTTCAGTTGTTTCCATAAGCAGCCGTGACTGTTTGTTAAAAACTGCATGAATGTAAAAGCGTTTCTACAATATGAAATCTGCATCAGAAATGTGATAATCAAGCTATTCAGATAATCATATATATATATATATATATATATATATATATATATATATATATATATATATATATATATATATATATATATATATATATATATATATATATATATATATATCCAAAGTAATCCGGGATGCAGCTGCATATTAAAATAGAAAAGGCTTAACGATGTATCATTTATATACAAGAGAATGCAAATAATAACAGGAACGTCACCTCTTCTCTTCTTACTAAAATATATTCAAGTATGATTTTAACATTAATTACATAGCCTTGCTTTATTTTGAATTTTAAAAGAATATTCTTTATTTATTGTTCACCCAAGCATTTAATTGTGGTGTTAGCCTTATTGATATAGTTTTGCTGCCTTTACATCTGTCTGGAAATGATGAAACTACATTGCTGTGTAGAGGCAGAAATATCCTCGTCTTGGCCAAGGGAAAAATAGACATTCTTTTTCATCTCAGAAGAGAAAAAAGATGACTTTAATAATGAGTCTGACTTGAGATTTCAGAGGTTTTTGTTTGCAACCTCTGTGGCCTCCTAACAGGGTCCTGCAGAGCTGATGGAGACAGAAAATAAACCAAGAGATGTTTTTGTGGGTTTAGAGTCGAGCTCAAATGTTCAAGTGCCTCCCGAAGGGGTCGATAAACTTAAGAGAGTTTAAGACCGGACTGGGACTAAATGCATGATTTATATTGAAAGTGTCACAGGTGGTTTGTTGTAATATTTCAATAAGAATGGCTCAAGCTTCATGGGTATATATCGGGTCTGCAAAACATACAGGGCTTTGCGTGCTATTTAAGATGCAGCCTCTTTACAGAGACCCACTGCGGTACGTTTCCTCACGAGTGTGTGCACTGGCAACACCGTTCGCTGCTCTTGCAGCGCTGCAGAGCAGCTGTGATGTTATTGAAATGCAATAAGGGACTGACCTCTGGGTTAATCTCGACATGGAAGGCCAGATTTGGATAAATTGCAATAAGAAAAGAATTACCCCAATTTATTTACCAAAAAAAAAGAGGCCAGACCGTGTGGTTAAGCCACCATACTGTTCGGCTTGTCATCATTTTCCATTTGCCTTTGTTTAATCGCTTCTCTCGGTATTGATGGTTGTCTGAAGATCACTGTCCAGGTCCCAATTTTCATCACGCATTGTCCAAAATATTATAATATTGAAGTAATGCGCAATCACTGTTGGGAAGTGCTGTTTTTGCATGAACCTCACAAAGCAGCACTGGTACTTCTGCAGCAGAGATGGTTTCTTGCTCAAGGGCACATCAGCTTGGGAAAAAAAAAGTATGATCTTTAATTGTTATTCCTCATGGGATGCACAGTTCTCTTCAGCATTACAGAAGCTCTGCTTGCAGTACAAATGTGTGTCTTCGTCTCATCACATGTTCCCTGTTCAGATTAACATACAATTGCTGTTTGTGTATCCTAAATTGTTTTCATCGCGTACCACATACTTTAGTTTTTTAATTTCAAATATCCTCAGCGAGCACTTACTGGTGGGATTGAGCTCCGGTTTCATCTTGTTTATCTCCAGACCACTGTGTGTATTGTTTCTGGCAGGTTGTTCTATGCAATTGTTGTTGTTGCAAGTATTGTAATGCTTTTTTTTTTCTAGACACTCTGTACTTTGTGTTTGGTATGGTCATTCTTTTATTAAAAATTTAATATAATATTTTTTGACATTCATTTTATTGAGTGAGAAATGGAAATCTCCAAAGGTTTCACACGCGCATCACCACACAGTATGAACTGCATGTTCCCACTGGAAAATGCACCCAGACGGCCTTTTCCATGCAGCGCTCGGCACATGTGCGGTTCAGGATTATGTGGGTTGTTCAGAATTCGTTGTTCACAGGATGGAAGCAGTGACTAGAATAGATGACATCCTGTCAAAGTGTGCCGCCTCTGCATCATCTCCATAAAGATTCACACTTTCCATTCAGCTTGGCTGCACGACAGTTTTGTGATGTCTGAGGTGGTGACTTTAAACTTGCTCACAGAGTACTTTCAAACCTATATTAGTCAGCAGACATAGAGGTGTCGCTGTATCCAATGATTAAATTAAAACAACTAGGTCAAGGTCCCAACCGTACTTGTGCATTTTAACTGAATTATCCTTAATACTTGACTTCCTGATGGCTGTCTGTATATGAGATCAATCTGCATTTAAACTGTAAAGCCACATGAGAACGAACAGAAACTTCTGAGGTTACTCTGATGGATTACACAACTCAAACCAATTTCAAGAGTGTGATAAAGTATTCATATACCGCATGGAAATGAATAGGAACCAATGGCTGCCTGGAAAGAATCAAAAATACATCACAAAAGTGGAAAATCTGCAGTTTGCTTGGAAGAATTACCAGCAGTAAAATACTGTGAATGTGATTTGTAAGCAAGCAGTGAAATAAGATTTGCTTCCCATCTTTCTTGTACGACCGAAAACAACATTCAGTTTGATGCATACGTTTCTTTACACACCACAAAATGACCTCCAATATTGAGTCGAGTTGCCGCCTCTGAAGAGGCAACCTACATCTCGAGTGGTCGTGTCTCTTGTGGCTGAGAGAAGATGTGTCTGTATGTTTCTCGATTCCTAGAAATTGAAAACTTGTAAGGTTTTGCGCTTTATGTGGTAAAAGTTTAACGTCCGAGTCGTCAATGCAGCATCAATGTTGAGGATGTAAAGAATATTGTTTGTCTTTTTTGTGCTAATACTAGTGATGATTCTGGGTATTTTAACTTGTACAAGGCACGAACCCCTCAAGTATTTCTGAGTCATCAAACAATGCTAATGTTTTTTTTTCAGCACTAAAATGTTTTAAGTTTACAGAAAATATCGGCTTTAAAATATCCCACATTACCTCATACATAACATGCTTAGTCTGGATGTTAATGTTTGATGTACGTGTCTTCTTTACTTTACGTCTGACTAACTCCTGAATGCAAGTGTTGGAAGAAAAACGCATTTACGCTTCATCAGTTACTGTTTCACTGTTATATTCAGACTTCTCCTCTTACTGTCTCTGTTTATTCTTACACACAAGCTTGGCATGTCTCCTGATAGCCATGAGATTGGGGAATCTGTACGTCTCTGTCTGAAAGAACGTGCAATTCCATAGTTATCATACCATGCAGAGGCCAAAAGACGTACTGGTGGGATGAAGCCATACAGACGTCATGGTGGCCTTGGTGTATTGATAACCATAAGCTATTTAAGAAGGTAGTGCTTCGCTCATTCTTTGAGCAAGTCTTAGATATGCACTTTGTCTGTCACGTTGTACTTCTGACTCTGCTCCTTCCTTGCGACAAATGAATGTTCCTGTTTTAATGATTTTACTCCGAGGGGTCGAGTGAATTTTTCTAACAGCAAGACAAAGAAAAGAAATCTTTTAGACTAAATATCAAAAGTTTCATTTCCCAGCCATACAAGCTCATTTACATTAATAAATACAGAACAGCCATTCACAACTGCAACAAAAATAACACAAAATCACACAAGTACATCTGATTTAATAAATTAAGTTTTAGGAATGTGGTCTTTGTCTCCACGAAAAAAAAAAATCCGAATCCATCAGTTGATTGTTGATCCAGTCTGTTTAACAGCGTTCTCAGTCGATTTAAATCCAAGTACATCCACTTAATGAGTTCCCACCGTTCAGATTATGTCCATGCATGTGCTCACATAGAAATCCTACAGTCTGTACATCCCAAAGGTTGTGGCTCCGTCCCCGTAGTCCACCAGCAGAAGGTTTTGTACCCAGACACTGAGCTGGTTTCCTTTCTCCAGCGTGATCACCTCTCCCTGCGTGGCCGTGCACTGGCGCGGGATCAACGCAGTCCCGCTGCCGCTGTCCAGGCTGCAGTAGGCCTGCGTCAAAATCGTTGCCTCTTCTTTATCCCCCTTCCTCAGAGTCACCCTGCTGACCAGAGGGCGCTCCGAGTCACCCTTGGAGAAAGTCACCCTGGAGTAGACGTAGTAATCACCAGGCTGCTGGATCGTCAACCAACTTTTGCGGTAGTAGCCGACGTTCCTAAGAACTGAGTGCTTGATGTTCCACTGGAGAAAACCCGCTGGAGAGGCAGAGGCAGAGTTTAAGTTACATGACTGAGATGACCTTTTCTTTTAACTTCTTCATTTTTGATTTCTTTTCATTAAAAAAAATCCCAAATATGTCATTTTTTATAATTTCTTACATTCAGATTCCTGATCTGATCGCTTATCAACGAGCATGCGTGCCAAGGGTCGGTAGGAGGTTTCCTGCTTTTCTGACGCGCGATAAGCCTCTAGAGAGGAGAACAAACATCTGGTCAGAGACAATGAGATTGCAATTCTTTGCAACTTAATGTATAAAATAATGAAGTGAGCATACCTTTTCTTTCTTCCTGCTTTCCCGATGGAAGCTGGTTTGAAAGCTGAAGAAATGAAAACAGTGGAATGTCAGGAACAGCTGAACAATATGCTGAATGTAGATTTTATTATAATACTTCTTATAATATTCATAGTTTTATATGATAATATCTATCTTTGTTCACAAAATGCTCAACTTTGTAACACCCTGAGCTGTGAAGTTCAGCTCTCACTTGTTTGTTCAAGAGCATTTCCTGTGATTCAAGCCTGAATGCTGTAGTTCTAAGTGCGGTTTGCAGGTGTTTCATGTTTGAGAATGGCCTGAATTAATGTTGCACAAAGAAACAAAAGATCTGTTTAAGAGTTTTTTTTTTGGTTGATTTTTTTTTTAGCTTAAAATTGAAGTTAAACAATAGTTAATATTACAAAAAACTAGACTTGTTTTTTGTTTGTTTTTACCTTTAAGTCATTACCTTGATATATTAGGCAAAGAAAACATTGAAAGATTCCTGTATCATTGCCATAATAATACATGCAGCAGTGCCATCCACTATACATCTAAACTGTAATTGGTTAAAAGAAGAAAACAGCTTCTTACCATTCTGTCATAGTGGTACAGATAGAAGAATGCCCCGATGGACAGAAATAAATGCAGCAACACCACACCAACCACAAACCGGACCAGAGACTTGCTGTGGCCCTGTGATGGAAGTGGAGCCGGGATGAGGACCTGGTGGGACCCGCTGAGGCGCGGAGGCACCGGCGGTGGAGCCATGCTGGTCTGGTAGGTGTTGATCATGGTGAGAAACCTAGAGAGGCCCGAGGTCCTTAACAACCCGTGCACTTCTGAGCCGATGTGCTCTCAGGCAACTGAGTTTTTCTCTTGCTACTTCCTGGAAGCTCTGAGATGCAGATCTGTGTCCTCTGCGGGGTTCATGTACTGTGATGTTCTGTCTGTGTGTGGCCTGACAAATCGCTTATGAACATGTGACCCTAAATGACACACAATGCCACAAGGCCCTGTGCTACTCAGTGTGTCTATGTTGTTTGTTTACTACATTTTATTGTAAATGTTCATATTTTCTATTTTTAAATGATGCCATACTATTGCACCGTGTTTTACTGTAAAAGAAAAATTCACCAAGCCAAATTCCTTGTATGTGAAACAATAAACAGTTTCTGATTCAGATTCAATGTGGCAATATTTATATTTTCGTCCAATGAAAATCAAATACCCAAGAAGTGTAGTATTTCATGTGTTTTTAAAGTAGGCAACATGACACAGAGTATACCCAAAATGTCTTTGTATTGAGTGATTACATGGTTACTTCACACATTTTTAATGCTCGGTGTATTTTTCTGAGTCATCAGTTGCAGAAAATAGATATGATTTACAAAATAATACTAAAAGTAAGAAATAAGACACAAGAAAATCCCATTAAACATAAACGTAACCTCTCAGTGACCACAAAAGATGTATGGCCATGTGCACACATGTTTTCACTGTTGGTTTTATTATTGTAATTATTTACTTCACAGGTAATTCAAGTGGAGGTGCTGCTTTTAAATAGGTTGCAATGACTGAAGTCCAGATCAGTAAACCCTGCTCCAGTTCAAATCAACTTGAAAATGTTTATTCAGGTACACGAGGTTGTCAATCTTAGATGACAGCAGTATGTGAACTCTGGTTGTTGTGGGACATTTGTCTGAAATGTAATAACAGAGTCTGATCGGGCTAATGGGAAATGTCTTTAATGTGGCGTATTGACACCGGATACAGAGCGCTGCATATGCAACTTAACAGACGCAACTTAACAGACGCAACTTAACAGATGCAACTTTGGCATTGTTTCAATCTTTTGTATGTTTGCACATATGTAAAAATTGACAATAAAGCTGACTTTGACTTGATATATATATATATATATATATATATATATATATATATATATATATATATATATTTATATATATATATATATATATTTATATATATATTTATATATTTAAGCAGATGCTGAACTATATGGCACTGAATTTACATTCAAATGTTACAGAGTTGAAAGTGACATTCGTCTTCACATGTAAAATCAATATCAGAGTGTCAAGAAATGTGTGTCCTTTGGTTGCACTTTGCACAATAATTCAGAAAAACTTATACATTTGTTTTAAGGTTCACAGTCTGTCGGATGAAAAAGATGAAAAGCTTTTAAGGAGTGTAGTGGACAACGAGAGTGTGCCGGTCATTGTGCTGACAGCAGAGGGCGGCGCTTTTGGAGCCGCCGAGGATCTGACGCTGTGAAGAGCTGAAGGAGGCCTGTCTGTGGACGAGGAAGAAGCCAGAGAAAGGCGTCCTTGGGGTTGGCTGCTCCTCTCCTTGAACAGACTGGGGTTCAGAGCTGCACTTTATGAAGGCCACAACGCATCTGTAAAACTGTGTAAAAGTACAAAGGAGTTATGGTCATATCCAGTAAGCTTGAATTGGTTAGTTAAATAAATCAAATACAGTCTATCAAATATATCAAGCTCAAACAAAAAAAAAGACATTTATTCAGCGTCAAATAGTAGAACTTAACACAAAATAATTTCCAGCAATTTTCAAATTCACCTGACTTGCAAATCAAAGCGTACAGTGTTAACTTCAGAAAATATTAAGAGCACATCTGGCCCGTATACAGCTGTAGGGGAATGAGAGCTATGGGCCAAAACAGAGAGAAGTATGCCATCCAGTGTGCGGCATGTAGCGCCTGAGAGGTGGCACTGGAGAGACCCGGAGAGTGATAATAATAACTGAGACTGAGCTGCACCCTCAATGTCACAGAGGCATGGCTGCCTTTGAGTTCTCCTCTGTGGATGAAACCACTCTGTTTTTTCCTCCCCGCTTTATATTTAGATAAACCTGAGCAATCGTCTGCACACCGTACTTCATTCTGGTAGCAGACGGCATGAAGACACCTTGCCCTCACCTGGTTGTTGAAGAACATGTAGATGATGGGGTTGACGACAGTGCTGAACTTGGCCAGGACAGAGGGAACCACACTCGCCGTGGGAGAGACCAGTCCAGACCTACCAAAGGTGGCCATCAGCGCCATGATGCCGTAAGGCATCCAGCACAGCATGTAGCAGGACACCATGGAAAACACCATCGCCAGAATGTGCTGCTCTCTGCGCTGAGCGGCCAACAGATTGATCTTACCCACCTGGAAGACCGAGGAGAGCAAAAGGATAAACCTGTCTTAACGATAATGTTACCCAGTTAAATACAACAGTTAAAGAAAAGGCTTGGATCAGGTTGTGTCATCTGCAGCCAATTGCATGGATTCTTCCATTCAAACTCCCATTGATGGCATGAAATGTGTGCACCATCTTTTAAATCAAAAGCACCTAGTTTTTAAAACTGGCCTCCTATTTTAGTTGTGAGTCTCAGAAGAAACAACCCTGATGATGTCAACAGCGTCCACAGTTTAGAAAACTCATCATGACAAGTAAAGTGAACATATAATGTGTGAAATCAGTTGAGCACCCCTTTTATATCTATCAGACACACTTTTCATTTCATGATTTTTCTCAGGCGTTTTAACTTATATCAGAGATAAAATAATTGTTTGCACTTATAGACTTGCAATGTAACTTGATGATGTTTGCTGGATCTAATGAATCGGAGCCAACCTGTATGACTCATGCTGTAGCGGGCTAATCATAGAAACATTCCTGAAAAGAAATACCGGATGATTAAAGCTTCTTTGACAGCAGCGCGGCCACAATACGCCGGGTTCTGTTACATCTGTCCTGCTGGTTTCACTTGATGTACTGAGGCGCTGTAGCTGTGGGCTAAAATTAGCTCATGTATCATATCCGAGTGGATAAAGCAGCATATCACTTCCGCAGTATTGATTTCATAACCCCGTGGTCACAGTCTTGTTTAAATTGCACTGCTGTGCTTATCACGGTGCTCCGTGAATAAATGAGCATGTCGGGCTGGTGAAGGGAATTACTGTCAAATTACTGCACACACTCAATTACACTCCAGCTTGTGTGTATTACCTCACAACCATTGTTGCTCTCTCTTCGCGGTCCCCAGTCATGTCATACATGTTCTGACAATGTTCAGTTAGCAGGGATTTCTGCATTGCTTGACTTGTTTGGCACATAATACATCTGGGAAACATCACTTCATACATAGCCCATTTATCACTCATCTCACCCCAAAATCTCACTAAAACATGGCGGATAAACTCAAGTTTCTGAGCTACCGTAAATAAATTGGAAATAAATGTTCTGTTCTTTTGTTTCAGAATGAAATGGGTTATATTTATTAGGAAATGCAGCCATTGCTAGTTCAACAATCAGAATCATGGAACACTAAATCTCAAAAGTGTGTGCGCTTTACAAACAGCATCGAAATGTGTTGCTGTGAGATCCAAGCTTGAGGCACACCGTTGATATAAATGTCATCTCTCCTCCTGATGTGTGTCTTTCAGCCACCTTTGAGAAGCCGGGAGATGCTCGATAAAAATTGATTGCTGAGCTTCTAAGAAAAGCCTCCAGTCGCACGGAGACTGGTGGTGCTTGGCTGAGCCCCCGTTCACCGGTACAGTAACCAGGTTTGCAAAGCTCTCTGACTCCCTCTGTGCTTTGAGTTAAAAATACATAAAACGGAGGCGCTTATACAATAGCAGGTATCCAATAGTAACGGGTTGCTTCCACAATCTAAAAATAACTTCTTGGTGATTCATTGATTGGAGTAGTAGCAAAGTGCAAGGGGTCAACACCAATTGGGTGTCCTTAATTGTCTATTATCTATGTGAGTGGCAGGCAGTTTTATATAAGCCCCACCAGGGCAGGGATGAGTCACTGGAAACTGGGGACGAGGGATTGTTGCCCTTAAGAACACAGCCAGGCCGGCACAAACTTGACGCACTCAACGGATACATTTTCCCCATTCCTTCTCCTCGGATACATTGATTGTAAGATAGTAAACACAGAGCTGTGGCTTCTGGCTTCTGGGATGATCTCGCTTAATCCTTCTTGAAATTACCTTGAAAACATCTGATCAAGTGTAAGTGTGAGTCACATGACTTTGATGGCCCAAAAGCCACATGAAGAGCTATCAAGGATCCATATAGATAATAATAAATCCCTTATTAGGCCCACAGTTCTCTGCATTTTAACCCAACCTCTTTAGTAATTAAAGAGCAGTGGGCAGCCGTGAAGCGCCGGGTGTTCAGTGTCTTGCTCAAGGACATTTTGACATGCAAACTATATGGAGAACAGGGATCGAACCGGCTGCCTTGTGGTTTCAGGATGAACACTCTCCCCATGAGCTATCCGCCCTGGAGAAACAGAGAGGTGGCACGCTGAGCACATCATCTCGAGAAAAAGATAACTCTGTGCATGCAATCTGTGTTTTATATTGAACCTTTGTATCATTTTCTAGGAAATGCCCATGAATAGAATGTAAGTGATGACACAATGTTTACAGGCACATCAAATACAGTGATAGCATAAGTACGCTGCAGAAGAAGAGACCAGTGATGCCTAAAAAAAGGAAAAAAACATGAACTGTAATGAATGGACTTACCGTGAAAAAGTAGTCAAAGCATGACAGATCTAATTGAAAACACATTTCCTCACTGGAGATAAGGATGCATCACATATGTATGACAGATACTGTTTCTAAATTTAGATATGAGTCACTTTCACTCTGAGCTGCCATCATGTGAGGGTGTTTCATTTCCCACTTACATGTGAGAAATAATAAATGTAAATAATGGATTCACTCAAACAGAAGTCTACATAAGCAATGGAATTAACTCTAAATGTGCATTATATGTTTTTATGTGTTATATATGTTTCAATACCCTGCTTTTATTTGTATTTCTGTCAACCATAAAACACAATGAAAAGAACAATTATTTAAACATGTTATTTTTTTGCGGTGGTTATTTTTCTTGTTTGGTCAGTGAATTAGTGAATTAAAATAGTTCATGTTGTTAAGAGTGCAAGAGGTATGAACTCACTCACCTTCCTGATTGCCACCAGGATTCGGCCATAAGAGTAGACCATGAGCAGAAAGGGCAGCAGCAGGCAGAAGATGAAGAGACACACCACATACGAGACGCTGGTGGCGGAACGGAGGTGCCACTGGACGGAGCACGTGGTGCCAGGGCCCTCTGGTCCGTAGCTGCTCCAACCCAGGAAGGGCGGCATGGTCCAGAGGAGAGAGTAGAGCCAGGAGCCTCCGACACAGAGCCAGGCCTTCCTGAAGTTTGAGATGTCGACCTGCGAGGAACGCAGCACGACGGTGTAGCGCTCATAGGAGAGAACGGACAAGGACACCAGGGACACAATCCCTTGAAGATCAGGAGGAGAGGGAATATATATATATATAGTTTTATTGAAGTAACATTTTTTTTATGTGAAAGTAGATGCTTTTTGTCAAAGACTATTTGTAAAAGAAGACTTTGTAATGTGATTCTTGTTGTACACATGTAGGTGTTTTATTATATGTTGAGAAAGGAAAGGGATTTACTTACATCTGTGCCAGAATCATGACACAATATCCTCATGCCAATATCTACAGTGTATGTGATGCATGATGTAAACAGATAATGCTGACTAGGACTTTACTGTACACCAGCTCTGTGCTGGGCTGCATTTCACCTGCATGCGTTATATGTGTGTGTGTCTTTTTTCTTTTATTAAGACAGTGATGTTTAAAGGTCAAGAAACTCCACAGAAACACATGTCAACACAACAAGATATGTTTATCCTTTTTCAGCCAGAGTGGCTTAATGGAGGACAATTTTGGTCCGTCGATCAGTCCACCACTTTGGTCCAGACGGGAATATCTCAACCATTTCATTGATTGCCATGCAATTTGTCACAACTTTCATGGTTCCCACACACTGAATAATACAAATAATAGTAATACTGGTGACATTGGTGACGTTTCCTGTTGCCCCATCAAGAGGTTTAAATCTGGTTTTAAAATATAAATCTCAACACATTCTGGATTGTTTGCCATGATATTAATTACAGTCAGAATCACCTTTATTGGCCAAGTATGTGCACATACAAGGAAGTTGACAACTGTTTGTCAACTACACAGAAATAGAGCTAGGAAAAATGACAACAAAGCTGGACAAATAAAGAGACTGGACAACAAATAGGTGTCTAAATATATCTAAAAAGCACCAATGACCAACAATACGGATTCAAACATCTCTACAAGTCAAGCGTTCAGCAAGTAAACTAAGTAAACACGCATCCATGTTCCTCCCAGGAGGACTTTTTAACTTTCATATAGCGCCATCATCAGGTTAAATAACAGTTTGTACACAAAACTTTGATTTGCGGACAAGCCGTTACGCCCGCCTTTAACTTCCTGAACCCCTCTCAAAACGTCCCACATTAAACACAAGTTGCTGGAAAGTGCGAACAAGAGCAAACAAGCTTGGAGTTGCACGGGGTTACTTGCACTCATCGCACTCACCAAAGAGGGAATTGGCGAACCCGTACCACTTGCAGCCTTGCTCTCCAATGAGCCATCTCCCGTGCAGACTCGCAGCGAAACTGAATGGCGTGCCGAAAACGCACACGAGGATGTCGCTCAGGCTGATGTTCAACAGGATGACATTGATGGGCGTCCAGAGGGTGCGAAACTTCGCGAAGATCAGCAGCGCGAAGAAGTTGTTGAGGATCCCCGCCACTAGAATGAAGCCGAGGCATACTGCCACCACCGTGTGGCCGGTCCGGCTCAGCCCGCCGGGGCTGTGGGACACCGGGGCGTCCCGCGCAGTGGCCACGGTGCCGAGGCTCGAGCTGGGGAGAGCGCTGTCTGCGGTGCTGAAATTGAAACCGCCTAAATGGACGACCATGGCGGGGAGAGCTGCCCAGAGGGGCTGAAGAGAAGCACAAAGTCCTGCACACCGCAGACGATATGCCAACATGTGTCACCGCTATTAGAGTGTGGTGAGAGTTGAGTGTGCCCTGTGCACTCTTTATACCTGCACCCCTATAATGCATATGGAAATGCCCCCACCCCTGGTCTCTGCCACGCTCAAGCACTCACTGTCTGTTTGTCTTTTCAGAGTCTCTTCAGTTATTAGAATGACTCCTTCTGATGACAATGGGCTGTGTAAATACAATAAATCCCCCAGATTTATTGCTTTCCTGCAGCACATTTAGAGCCATTCAAAAGTTGTGCTGAGCTCATTCTGAGGTTTGAATCACATTCACATAGTTACATCAACCTCTTTTGGATTGTAGGTCCAGGTCAGATTCAGTGAATGTCCAAAATGAAGTTATCCTTTTCAACACTGGAGAGAATTAGTCAGGGCGTTCTGCTCCAGTAATACAAACTTTGAGTTCATGTTTTTGCTATGCTGTGCGTTTTATATTCATTGCTGCTGTCTGTGCCAGACTGTTCCTGCTGTGCAGCTGTAGTTCAAATGAGCACAAAGTAAGTCACCAACAAAGACAGTTTCACACCTGTTCAGCATTTTCTTGTTTGCACAGCATCTTTTAAAATAAACCAACTTCCACAATAGCTTTTGCGGACCATCCCAGTGTTTCTGTGTGTTTTATGCAGACATGCAGAGCAAATCAAGAGAGAGATATTGGCTGGTACGAAAGTAAAGGTTAGACGCGGAAGGATGAATTAATATTAAAAGGGTGGTAAGAACTCAATTAATTCAGGCAAATTCCAGTAGAATACCTAAAAAGGTTCAGCTGTACTGAGATTACATCACTGGGTTGCTGTGTCAAACATAACTTGTCTGCGTTGACTCTGAAATGCTTCATAATGACGTTGGTGTAATGGGATTCTGCAGGAAAACAATTGCAGTGGCTTAATGATCACAGTGTGTTAAATGGCATCTTTAATATGTTTCCATTGCTGCAAAATGACAAATTATCATAAGAATAGTTACTCTGTTGAAACTCCAGCATGATTTATAATACCACTTGCAGCGTATTGTTCCACAGTCATTTTATATTAGATGGTTTTTGAATAATAGAGGCATGAAAAGATTACAAAACATTCAGTGAATTGTTTTAGAATCGCAAGTTGTCCAACCTAACTCTAGCTTTGTAGTAAAGCGACCACACAAACTTCAACGTAGCACCACAACATTGTGTCTGTACTCTGTGAACGTCTATCTTAACTTTCTTGGCACGACTGATGAAGCAAGCAGCAGGTCAGTAACTCAATATTAAAAAAGGCACAATTTAAAGCGGAAATCACAATACAAAGCAATACTCATCTAGAAAATACATTTATTTTTCTATCTTATGTCTATTACATGCATCACAGTGGTGCGCACGACTGCAACTCCCTTGGTGACACTTGGAGCATCAATGCTAACATCAGCATGATAACATGCTCGCGATGCTAACATGCTGATGTTTCGTAGGTATAGAGTTTAACATCTTAGTTTAGCGTGTTCACATGATCACATCTCCTAATCAGCACCAAGAATATGGTTGAGGCTAATGGGAATGTTGACATTGCAGGTATTGGGCAATAAAACAAAGTATTGCACATAAATGAAAAGTTGAATTAATGCTGGATGAAAAATTGAGGGATCCTGATTTAAATTTGTCTTAACGTGGACATGAGTGTGTGTCTACCTATTTCGCAATAATCCTAGTTGTTGAGACATTTTACTTAAAAACACATTTCAGGGTCATGGTGGAGCTGGACGAAGGGTCAGGAATAACAAAAGTTCACCTGGGGAAAATGAATGTGTGTAGAAAATTCATGTCCATTTGCCTAATGGGATTCTACCCCATCTGGGTCAGTCTGACTCCCAAGACGTGGGACCGATTCTATAATTCCCACGGCAGGAAGTTATTAGCAGGAGATGGTGCTTCTGGTCCTGAGGTGGGTTCTGCGATAGCACTCATCTCATCGGTTGAATGAACACTTCACTTCAGAGATCACCTGGTCAGCCTTACATCTGGCAAAACTGTAATTTTTAATGAATATCTCAAAAATGTTGAGGTGATCAAGGAACGTTTGGAGTGAACCAGTTGGTGGATGGCTTTTTGGGTCCGTCTAAATGCTAACTACGATCGACAATAAAACCCAGGAGGAAATCAGCAGAGATCTTGGCATTTTAAGCCTCGACCAAAATTGGTTCTCCACAACCCTCTGCAGACGGCTGTCATATTGCCGTGGAGGTCTTTGACCTGAGGCTGGATGTCTGTGAGGCTAACAGTAATAAGCAGATACATGATCCATCATTTGGTGTGTTAAAAACAATCTTTGTGGACCAGGTGGCAGATATGTTGATGAGAAATGTTGTACAGATTCAGTTTGTCAGAGTGTCGATATGCAGTAAAAATAAAGACTCTGTCGGCATCCAATGCGCTTGTGCTTTGCGCATCATTTTTTTGGCAACACATGGGTTGTGTGTATGTTTCTCAGGGATGACAGTGGAGATGTTTCTTTGCTCTGACATTGTTTCATTTTAAACACAGACATTGGTTCATAACTCGGCTTGATTATGAGATGTTTGGCCCCTGAACACAGCATGAAAAGCCCCATAATGCACCAGTGCTTCGACCTGGCTTTGGGTTCACCACACACTTAGCAGAGACCGTTCAACGTATTGCTAATAATACTTTACCCTGCTACACTATCCCCTACACTAACAGTGTCATTTTATTATTTTAATGCAAGAGATGATATTGTTGTTGATTGTTTTGCTGTGATCATATATATCAAATATATTCTATCAAATAATTAGATATTCTACTCAATATGACTTTAGATGATGACCTTCTTTGAATCTAAACTTTTTCTTGTCGGAAGCTGAAATAAACTTTAACTATCTTGTTAACGACCAAACGTTTCATCTTAAAGTGTCACCGAAGTTAGAACTTTAATTAGCTTACTCACAAAGCCACAAGTGAAATATGTGTTGGCAGAACCAAGATGCTCCAATAATGACCACAGGCCTCTGAAGTTTGACCAAAACATCACATTATAATGAGAAGACTTTTGCACCTACCGTCTTGAGTCACTAAATGGACGAGGTCATGTGGAGGTGTGAAAAGGTAGGAAACCAACAGGTGAAAAGAGCTGCGAAAATTAGGGATGGTGGTGATTAAAGAAAAAAACATCTTGTAGACTCTATTGAATCACAATTCCTGTTGGCCCGTCACTAAATGGAAAAGGTCATGTAGAGGTGTGAAGAGGTAGAAAGCCAACATGTGAAAAGAGCGGCTGAAATTAGCGATGGTGGTGATTAAAAGGAAAAAACATCTCGTACACTCTATATTGAATCACACTTCCTGTTGGCCAAATTGTCCTTTTGTTATTTCCATATTTGCTCCATCGACGTCATACAGAAGCAGATCTCCATTCAGCAGCGATGTGGGGAAAAGTTCAGTTATTGTGCTTAATATTGAATACTTTTACTGGACACAAAATCTTAAAGTACATTGTTTTATTTTTAAAACTTTTTGTTCCACAACGCCATTTTCCCCAAAGATAGTTTTATTTCATATTGCCAATCAAGACGAACAGTACATCTATTTCTTCACATGATTATTCCTTTCATAATGTGTCATTTAATTATTTATATAACACCTTGGGTTTCTACAATATCAATAACTAAAGGAAAATATACATCATATTCAGTGGTGAAAGACATTAATATAATTTACAAAGTAAATACCACACTATAAAATATACTAGATTACAAATAGAAGTCCTGGGTATAAAATCTACTTCAGTAGAACTGCAGATTTATTGGCAAAAAAATGTACTGAAAGTATCAAAAGCAAAAGTAATTATTATACAGTGTGATGCCTGTCAGCATTTTATCAATATATATATATATATATATGTGGATTATTATTGATACATTATATTTTAAGTGGTAGCCCACGTTAATGTTTAAGTAGCTAACTGTAACTAGTGGGCCTAATTGTAGCTGTCAAATAAATGTGATGAAGTAAAAAGTACAATAGTTTCCTCCAAAATGTTCATGTATAAAGTAAATTGAATACTAGATGTACTTCAGTTCACTAGGCCTACTTGAGTTATTGTACTTAGTTATACTTTCCACCACTAATCATCTGTCTTGCATCTCTTTGTATAAAGAACTATTGTACAAAACATCATTAAGTCTCATTATTGTTCATTTTGTGTGTCTGATGCTAATTCCTTTACAAAGTATGTTTTGCAATACTTTTCTTTTTATTTCAGCGGTATTTCACATTTTGAAAACATTAATTTAGTATTAATCTGTGCTCAACACAGATGTGTTTGGGATCTGTTTATTTAAGTTTGTATATGATTCCATTAGAGCACAGTGCATGACATAAGTTTAAACTGACAGAAAACAAGTCATTAACATCACTATCCTTCATTTGTTTTGTTTGTTTGACTATTAGGAAATATTGTCTTCGAAGATATTGACATGGATAATATCTGTAGATATGAACAGCAATATTTACACACTCACAAATGTTCATACTTTCACTTTACTTCACTGTAATACTGGTCTATTTACTAATGTAGTCCCAGAGAAGTGCCTGATAAAGGCAGAAGAAAATGCCCTTTCATCCCACAGGAGCAACAACACACAGTGGTTTGAGATCCACAAGAGGGACAGAGTTGAAGAACAGGTTTGTCGAAGAGAGTTCCCTTTCAGAAAGGTTGCTCCACCTGCTGCATGCTAATGCACTGAGGTCATTTCATTCTGAAATGGAGGCAAAGGAATGGAAGCGCAGCAGTGTTTCTTTTGCGTGTATTCTCAGCTAACACTCAGGGAGGCCTGTTTGACAAGAAATCCTCTGACAGCTGGACAGAAAGATGGCTTTGCAGATCCAGAAGTGGGTGGTGCAGTTGGAGCCGTCCCGTCTCCGCTGCACCGGCCCCTCTCGCTTCAATCTTCAATACCAGTACAAGTCCTTCTTGTCCAGACGTCGCCCTGACAGAGTAGACAATGTCAGTGATTACTTCGTAGTAGAAATGGATGTACATTAACAAGTTTGCTGAGTAATAACAAGCTGTAACATATATGTTTGATCCTTTTCACACACATTCACATTTCTCAGAATAAGAGGCACAAATTCAGGAGGTGGTGACCAACAAATAAGGAATAAGGAAGCAATTATGTGTCTAATGTCTAATTAACCTGCTCATAATGACTTACTGTTTATGTGTCAAATGGCTCTTTTCTGCTATGATAGTACAATACTTTTTTTTTTTTTTAGAAGTCTGAAGTGATTTTTCTGAAGTACTGATGCTTCATCAGTTAGTCATTGTTGGGTAAGTGATGCCTCTACTTTACTTAAAGGGGCCTCACAAATGTAAAACATATATGACAGGGATGTAAAGGCAGAGACTGTTCCCAACTGGGACATCCCACTGACAAGTTCCTGTTTTTGTGTGTTGTGGTTTGAAAGATTTGCGTTCCATGTTGTTCATTGCATTGTCGACTCCTCTGTCACCTGGTTTTCTGTCCTGCCCCTCCCCTTTCTGAGACGTGTATACACACTCCAATGGGAGAAGTCAACGGGATCACAGATTAAGACCGATTCTTTCACTCCACAGTCATCAAAGTAACAATTGTCCCACTTTTAAAAGTCACATATCCTCTGAACATACTCACACTAAAATAGCATTTTTCAAACAGAGAGAACATGTATTATTTGTTCCAGATCTTTTTTCTGTCTCAGCAACAAACTCTCGCAAGATCTGGCAACTAAAGTCCACAAACAAAACAAACACTTTTGTATTTGACCTGTGTACATACGTATAATTTGCAATATGCAAATAAAACCCAATCAGCTTTATTTCATCCACAGGACTTCCTCAAAGAAACAAGGACCAATAAGTGACCCGTAGGGGTGTGTGAGACAACACAGAGAGGGGACTGTTGGTTATAAACAACCATAGAGGGTCCTGAAGAAGTTCACATAGACGCTGCAATAGCTTCAGTTAAGTCAGATTCTTAATTAAAAGAAGAGCAAAGAACAAACCTGAAGGCTTTTCTTGAAAGATGTTTTTGCTCTTCTGTCAACTTGTTTTGGCAAGAGTTTGATTGCCAGATGGCTGGATGAGCCGTCTGGCAATCAAACTCTCGCCAAAACAAGTCGTATTTAAGTGAAAGTACCTTTTTTCACACAGTTTCCAATGACGACTTCTCAGATGATTTTGTGTAACAAATCATCTTGCGGGTCAGGTTTCCAGTTTGGTGCTCTTTGTTAATAATTTGATGTCTCTCAGACTTTGGAAAGCTCCTTCGGGGCCACAACGGACACAACTACACACGTTTGCACATTACCAAATATGAAAAAGTTCATCATTAGATTGTTGGGAGACAGTTTGAAAGATGTTAAGCAGAAGGCCTACCGGGCTCGAAGCCTGCAGAGGGGTCCACGGAGTCTCTAAATCCTTGAGGCCCAGTCCAGCTGGGATGCAGTTCTGGTTTGGAGCTGGAGGCCATGCTGGGTCCCATATCCCCCCGGTCATTATGCAGCAAGTTGAGCAGAGATGTGGCGTATTGCTGACCGGTAATACTCAAGCCATTAGGGGACATGGGGTAGGCGATAGACGGCAACCCGGGGCTCTCCTCTGCCCTGGCACTAAACGAGTGCCATGAGCCGTGGGCGTCTTCTGTAGGGCTGAAATTCAGGAGACGCTCAGGAGGACGGACCTGTGCCTCTGAGTAACAGTCAACAGCACTGACGTGACAAGGGCTGGATTCCTCTACAGGGTACAAAGAAAGAAACCACTTAGTGAGGATGAGTGTGTCCTGTTTGTAGTCAGGTACGTCATGCACTGTCTATCTCGTTTTCTTACCCAGTTTAATAGTTTTACGCATTTTCTTTATCTTTACCGCGGGTGCCTTGGTCTTGCAGACTTTGCTGAGAGCACGTGTGAAGTGAGCATCAACCATGCTGTTGATGTCTCCCTGGAAGTAAGTCAGGATGACACCGCGAGAATGCTCCTCCACCCTCACAGCCGTGGGACTGTCATTTCTGTTTTCCATGGGTCAGCTGTGACTGAGACATAACAGGTTGTTAAAACACACAGAAGACAACCTCATCCATTCAAGGATTATGTACCACATTTTGACTTTCTTTGCATGTAGTGACGAAAATGTTTTATTTTTACTGCATCCCTGAAAACAATCTAATTAATGCTAATTATTAATCTCTATTTGCCCTGAATGACTCACAGCTGACATATGCTTAAAGTGATTATATTTTGCCATTAAATGTTCAATCGTTTTCCACAAACACAGACGGTAGGATGTAAAGTACACCTTTCATTCTGGTACATGTTATGTCTCAGTATTAACATATTATAATCATGCGACAGTGCTCAATACGTTCTCTCCAACACCAGATGATCAATTCTGAGAAACATGTCGAGATCTGGAAAAGTTCACACTTTGCCAAATAAATGTTCATAGTGATTTTACCATGAATAAATACGTGAGAGGTAATATACTGTGTGAGTTAAAATACATGTGGTCACCCACTGGAACTGACAACTGTATGTTTTTTGTAAAAGTGTAAATAATCAGATTATATACATCAAAGAAAGAAACCAATGAATTAAGAACCAAAGCATTGTTTGAGTTAAATTTGATGTAACTTGCTTCTCTTACCTGAACTGATGATCGACCAAAGATGCCCAGGAGGCGCGTCTTTGCATTGACCGGTTGAGTCAAAGCTAAAGTGTGCACCTAAATGAGCAGCAGATGAGATTGTTGGAAAAAAGCTTCACCAGGCTTGAGTTTGAACATTCGAGTAATCTTTTAGATTCGAAGAACCAACCTCAACGTTCCTCCGGGACAAAATATTTTGCTCACCTAGCCTCCGAAGTTACCTGGTTGTTGCACTGGGAGGGCGTGCGATGCTTCCTGAACGCAGGCAGCTATGAACAGAATGTCATCCTGCGAGTTCCTCCAGAACCTGACCGACACCTTATTAAAACATTCCTCAGGGCAACGCAGTTTAACAACACGCTGAAGTGAAACGCAAGTCAGAGAGGCTCATATTCTATTTTTTAAATCCATTAAAAGTTTTATATATGTGCATATATTTTGTAGAAATCTAGCTATTCCAACACATTAACATATTACGTGGTAGAAAATACGAAATTGTAGTACAACTTCCAAAAGGTCCAAAGAAGAAGCCGACTGGTCTTACAAATGACAAAAAAAGAGTCATGCGTATAATTTATTACGTATTAATACAGTTATTGGTTACAGATATGGTCTTTTCCATGACATTTATGTTATATTTACATGGAAAACTGTATGCAACATCTACTTCACACATTACTTTATTCTTAAACATTTTAGAAACAATGAATATTTATTTGTGTTGTTTTGTGATAAAAATCTACATTGAAAGTAGTAATGAAAACTTTAAAGGTAAACTGTAAATCAAATATGGGCTGCTTGCATAAAATGTACAATTTTCAAAACACATTCTTTTATTTGATTGTCATTTTCATTGGTAATTATGGCGCAGGAGTGTCCACTGAATGTACGGTTCATTTGATCCTTTCCCTGCTCATCACAGACATGAAGCTGTTCGATTTTCTGCTGTCGGTGTTTGTGAACACATGATGGATCTTTGGGGGCGTACAGGATGGCACACACAGAGGCCCGCTCACACCCCCTGGTGGTGGTTTGGTGTTGATCCTGTAGAGGAGCCAGAGACCTTTCTGATGGTGGACGTGTTGTCAGAAGCGACTGAGTCAGAGTTAACAAGATGATTCTTCTTGCAGCGACCGCCCAGTGTCATTGAGCGGCTCCAGTCTGAACACACAGGGGACGAGAAGAAGAGCATTGTGCATCATCCATCTTGAAAAAAGCACCCTAATAAACCTGTGTCCATTATACTGCATTAAGTCCTAGACAATATGTAGCGTACCTGAACCATTACTGAGCCTGAAACGTCCGCAGCACAAGTGGATTCTCCACTGCTTCCTCACATTTTCCTTCATCACACAATGGAACAAAAAGACAAAAAACCCTGGAACAAAAAAAAAACAGACATATGAGACAATTGTGAGCTAGTACAACATTATATCAACATTCTATTTCTTTTCGCCCTTTATTTTAATTCATGTAGTTTGATTGTAGCTTTAACTACATTCCCAAACGTGCCCTTTTCTTCACAATTATGTCACGTCATCTTCAAACCCAAATAATATTCAAACAAAGAAGATTTACTGCACAGTGCATTGTATGTATCTACAAATTGAAGTTAAAACAAAAAAAATCTGAATTACAGATATGTTCAAAAATGAATTGCTCCTCTGTAGCTGATCATACTTAACACTACTCATATTTACCCTGCAAGGTGTTGAAAATGGCGAACAGGTACATCAAGACCACTTTGCCTGGTCCAAATGAAAAAAAGCCTATCATCCACGTCAGGCCTAACAGGACGGTGAGACTGGCCACCGCCCTCAAGTCATGCACATAGTTGAGACTGTTTGTTGACTGCTTATTGGTCCTCATCTGTCTTATCTGGATCAGAACCACGATGAATACAAAGGTGTTGCACAACAGGATCAGAAGAAGAAATGCCACCACCGTCACGTAGAAGAAGACGTCATTCTGCAGCCAGCAGCTGGAAGGAGGGAGAGGGACGGTCACCATGTTGTTTACTCTGGGATTTTGTATAAATGTCATCATCAGCATTGCTTGCTGTGTGTTCGACATGGCAGAATTTGGGATTCATGGTTTGTTTTGTTGTTGTTGTTTTGTGTGTTTTTCTCATCCTCAACAATACATTCATAATCTCATCAATTTCATCGGGGTCGCATTTGACCTAATCTCACATTTTCCATCACACAATTTAGACATGATGCTCCCATGACTGATCATAATAAAACGACAGACCAGCGTCTGTACCTACAATTGGTCGGTGGACTGAAGCATCGGAGCAGACTCCTCGGGCAGACTGTTGCCGTAGGCGTCTTTATCTATAGCCATCACCAAGCTGACGACGAGCAGAGGGACACCTGTAACGACACAAACAATCCTAAGTCAGATGGTAGTTAATTCAACATATTCACACACCGTGATGAAGAAGAAAACTATTCCCAAACATATTTCTAGTTTTGTGTATGTTTTATTACCAAAGTGACAGTGTGAAATGAATGTTACTTTTTATCCCGACACTAATAATGAAAAAGAAAATCAAATAATGTTGAGCATTATTTTCTGTCTGTTGCTGTTTATGATTATAGATAAAAACAAAGACATCCACTTGATTTACCGGTAATGAATTGAGTCTTGGAGTCAAGACAAAATTATATTTCAATATACGAGGTGACTAAAGTGTGTAATAATGGTGGTGATAATGCTCGATGGCTACATATGTAATTAGGTGTAAATGGAGACAATTAATTCAAGGGCATTACTATTTCTATCTATTACTATTTTCCAGGACACAAAGTACATTAAAATTGCTGGATTTGTAAAATAGAGTGTAACCAACTAAAACCACAGCTGCTTGACACAAACAAATCAAAACCCTCTTCTGAGTCCTTTCAGCCAATCAAAGCCAGTCGGACTTTTCCAACTGTGAGGACCACTTTGAGTTCTTACCCCATCCTACAGCGCAGAACTTGAGGATGTAGGAGCGAACGTAGATGTTGAACACCTTGACCAGTGCGAGGTACATATGCACGGCCTCCAGGCCCATCCAGGTGAAAGAAGCCAGCAGGAAGTAGTGCAGCGTTGCAGCAGTGGCAATGCACAGACCGTAGTTGGAGAAGGATGAGAGCCAGGAGTCCAGAAGGAAGAGCATGCTCAAACCCAACAGGGCCGCTGACAGGTTGATGAGTATCTTCGATGGGTAGTCTCGACGCAGCTTCCTAAAGTTACGGGAGTGATAGACACGGGGAACAATTCAAATTTCACCCTGATGTGTCAACAGGCAACATTAGGTTTGTTCACAATCTGCTATGAAGCAACATTGCCGCTGATGCAGCTTATGGAACTCGGGCCTCCTCTCGCGGGTTATTGCAGCAAAGAGGGTCTTAATAATGTAAACCTCGATACAATGTGAGTGTGTAGTTGTCACTCAGAGTGACTCACTCGAAAGAAAGGTAGGTGAGAAGAGTGATGCCCAGGAAGATGGAGGATACACCACAACCAAGATATGAGATCACTGTCAGAATCTGGCTGTCAGCTTCACTGACGGGTGTCCTGGATACGTCCTGAAACAAAATACACAAACTGAACATTGACATATTGTTTACATATATTTAAACCCCCTATTGGTAGCACCAAAACAGACACTATGGGAAGCGGAAGTGCAAGCTCAAAACTCATCCCGTCATAATTATTTGAAAGAAATAATGATATCCTTGTAATTCACAAATTGTGGTGTGAACATCAGCTTCTGAGCATCAGGAGCAGAAAGACATGTAAGCAGTCGGCGGGCTCCTGCCAGATTGCACACAGTGTGTTGGTGCTTGTTTGTTCCCTGATTTGATCGATAAAAAGCAGACGAGTGACTCACCAGGAGCACAGCGAAGTGTGTGAGGTGATCACAGAGACAGCTGGTCCGATAAACAGAAACACTTTGGGTTTCACAACCTCTGCTGTTCCAACCGCCCCGCCCACCTGACGCACACACACACACACACACACACACAGACACACACCACACACAGACACACACCACACACCACACACACACACACACACACAGACACACCACACACACATATTTGATAACGGTAGCTTATCAGTAGACGCACAACTTCCTGCGTAAATGAGTCTTTATTAATGTCACTGGTTCGTCAAAAAATTGAATTACTGTAAATCTAAATCCATCTGTAAACATATAAAGTACGGTAAATAATTGCCAACTCACCGTTTTCCTGGAAATCCCAAAACATACACTGAACCTTGTCTTCTGGCTGTAAAACAAAGACAACATGGGAGTGACGCTGGTTTCAAAGGTAAATACAAACTCTTGTTCTGACTGATGAACTGAATACATTCGCACCTGTTGGGGTGTCGGATGGCTGAAGGTCACCACCACTCGGGCCTTCAGGTTGCTGATATGGCTGTTATTGATGCTGGCAGACACGACAAAGGAATGCAATGTCCAGCTGCTCTGTGTGGCATTGGTTGTGCGTGGGTCCTTTTAATACAATCGTTGTCACATCAAGAGACACAAGGATAAGGTCAGTGGTCAATAAAATGGGCTACAGTGAGACAACTTAGATTTGTCCTATTTAAACTATATTGATTGTTTTCATAATTAGAATTGACCATCTTTATTGGCCGTGTGTGTGTGTGTGTGTGTGTGTGTGTGTGTGTGTGTGTATACACATAAACTGAGTGTTTTTATAGTTTAATTGTTCACAAAATGAGAATATTTGATACCTGAAAAAGGTCATCTGTTGCATAGAACTGAAACTGGACACGAGTTGTATTTCTTTCTCCAGGAGGGAAGAAGTTGTGGAGTTCAGATGGCAAAGAGATGGTTGCATCTGTGTCATAGAGCGGTTCACTCACAAAGCTGTGATTGACAAAAATCTGTGGAAAAACAAAGTGTTTCTAATCACTTGTCAACCTTAAAATGATGAGTCAGACTTCCAACTCTTGCCTTTAGCTTTCTTGTTCAAGGTTAATCTGCTACAACTGCTTGAGGCCACAAAGCCTTTCATTAACACAGTTTCCAGAGCATGAGTGTCGCAAAAAGTCTCCTCAAAACAGTCAGGTCGAACCATTTCCAGCGTCTTACCTCTGGATTGAGGTTCGAAGAAGCAATAGACACGCCGAAGGTGAGGCCACTGAATTTGTTCTGAGCTACGTCGATCATGGACATGGCCATCGAGGGGGCTGTTAGACTAATAGATCCGTCCTGGAAATCCATATTGTTCCCCAGTCTGTCTGTCAGGTTAAGGATACTTTCCAAAAGACCAACAAAAAACACATTGATTAACAAGAAAGTACAGATTTGAAAAGAATAAGTGTTTCTGTAAAATCTCTAAAGTGTTCAAAGGTTAAGTTCAGTTTTAAATGTACTGACCAGGATACACACTTCCCTCTCCACTTACATGCTAGCCACTGGAGTGATGTAAGTTTTGGAAAGCAGGATATCTGCAACAATTTTGACGATATCGGCACCAATCGCAGGCTGGATGCTGCTGAGGTCAACCACTTCACACAGCTTCTGCACGACGGTATGCAGCTCGGAGGAAGAGAGCTCTGCACTGTCACCTAACTGGACATCGACAAGGTCCTGAATCATGTCCACGACCTCAGCCACGTTACCTAGAAATCAATAATGTCATCAGTGTTTTGTGTTGTGTTTTTGGCAGATTATTCTGCTGTAGTTGAAGAATAAACAAGAAAGATACATGTTTTATTTCAAAGTATCTTTAAAGAAGTATCATAAGCAAAGGAAGTTAACCAGCTGATGTGTGTGTGTGTGTGTGCGTGTGTGTGTGTGTGTGTGTGCGTGTGTGTGTGTGTGTGTGTGTGGCTGATCGTCTTACCAGCAGAGACAGTGACATTGTCAAGGTCTGATATGGTCACAAGTGGTTTGCAATTTTTCATATCGGGTTTAACCCAGCTGGTGGTGTCAGTTTCAATGTCTAAGTTACTGAAGAGAATCAGAGGAGACAGAAACAACAGAGGCAGAAGATATCAGATATTATTTCTGGTCTCGTTCTGATTGGTTTAATCAAACTTCACTGTCATTTAAAGGGTGATAAAAAAAACAAAATAAATTACAAGCTGATGATTGTGTTTTAGTCTTAAAAGCATCAACGGTGTCAGACCATAAAACTGATTACCCGTATTTTCCCTTAAGTAATATTGATATAAAATGGGTCAGAGATCACGTGAGAAGATTGATGCCCTTCATTACACTAATAATTCCCTGATAGGAAATTGTTTTTTGTTGCCTGAGCTGCAGTCTGGCAGGGATCCATCAGTCGTACATGTGTAGGGCCGAGTGTGTGTGCAGAGTGGGAGGACTGGTGGGAGCAGGACATCGTAATTGAGGGAATTTTCTTGTCTCGCTGAGCTGTCTCTATGGAAACAGTCTGCTGCGACAAAGAAGTAAATGGAGAACTATAGAAAAAATAAATCCTGCAAGATCAATGTTGGCTCAGCAAACTCCGGCTGGTGTGAATAAACCCCTTAAGATTATTATATGTAAACCCCTTAACATTATTATATGTTGTTTCTATTGTAATTTACTATATGCTTTCTTATTGTGTCAACGACATTCATAATGTCAGTCAATAATTCCTTAAATCATTTGTACAACATAATGATTGTTTGAAATTAGTGTAGGCTGATTCATGTCATTGAGATTGTGTCTGATAATTGACTTGTCTCTGGTGAAATAGGAAATCTATAAATAGAAGTGTATGTCTTACCAAAGCCGGAAGGCTCTCTTTGATTTGGGCTTTTTGCATCCTATGTCTTGGTTGACTTGTGGAAATGCTTCAGGCCAAATGTATTCTCCATAGATCGTTGAAGTAGTTTCTTCTAAACAGTTTGCTGGCACTGAAAAAAATACATATACGTCATGTAAAATCATATTCCATAACTGAACACATCTTTACTTGTGTTAGATAGAAAATCCAGCTTGTATATAATAACAATATAAGTTTATTTATGAAGCACTTTTCAGAACAAAGTGCTTTACACAGCTGAACCCAGATGATCATTAATAAAAGGCTTTTTTAAAAATATAAGATCAGGGGATTTGAAAGATGTCCCTGATTCTTCAAGCCTCAGACCTTCAGGCAAGCTTACCTATATGTTTGATCGCCACGTCCATAGTTTGAATAATAATGGAGTCGTTGTCATACCCGGATGTCAAGGCATTATGAATAAAAGTGGAAATGTCTGCCACAGTGTTTTTGTTGTATTCTTGAACATGGAAGGTGCAGTAATATCTGCAGATGAAACATACAATTATTGGCACACAAAACATGCAGCATGCTTTCTGCAGCATTATTCTTCTCTTTCTTTTGCCACTTACTGTTTTTGTTGGCCGTGGAAAATCTAAAGAAAGGAAACCAGAGAGATGTTGCAATGTAGTCATCAGCAGCTGCAGTGTTCTGCGATATTATTCAGAGGATTAAACTATACAGGTATGCCATTTATATAATTTTCGTATGGCCTTTTTGTCTATGCTATTAAAATGAACCGCACACTTACCATCAGTCCATTGTGTTGCCCGATGTTCCTATAAATATTACAGATGAATAATAAGTCAACTGTCACTTATCACGCACATAAAGCACTCACACACAATTAAAACACATTTCACGGGTCCCACCTGCCGACGTTCTTCTGGACGATGAGATTCAGCACAATCATGGTGTCATTCACCTCCAGCTGCTCCTTCACCTTTTGCCAAGAGAGAATAACTCAATGGACACAACGTTTCTTTTCCACAGCTTTCAAGTTTAGTTATGTGAGTCTCTTACCCATTTCTCAATAATTTCCTCTGGTTTTGTCTGGCTGCCGTACATACTTAAAGTCAAATTAACTCTGAAGAATGTGTCTGGTCCGACTGCAGGAGAAAAAGGACAGCAGATATCACAGCAGTGCATCTCTACTGTAAATGCATTATACAACAACAAACACGTTGTTCTTTCCAAGCAGCATTTGTGTTTTGTCCTGTACTGTACCGGTTGTGAGCTACTACACTACAGTGTGAATGACTGAACTATCAATATGCCTGGCAGGAAGCTTTGATGTGCCCACAGTACGCAACAAAGTCTGTAATTCTGCTGTGGTGGAATACTGAGAGAGAGCTGATGGGGTTATTTTACAGATCCATCACAGAATCAGGTCTAATCGATCTGTCGGACTGAGAATTTAAATGAGTCAAACTGGATTTAATCGAGGCAGCAAGGAAAGCAAATCCAGACTGTCCTATTCGAAAGGAGTTTCTTTGAACAGGGATTCAGGTTTGTTACGTGAACTGACCGGCAGTCTCGTTGAGCTCGAGAGGATCTCCTGTCGTTGACATGTTCGCGGGTCGAGCTGAGAGACTTTGAGTTGGACCCGTTTCTGTGAATTTAAAGACATGACGAGAAATGATCACAGCACAAAGAGATTGTTTTGCACCTGTATACATTCTTTAATGAAATTACTACGATCACAACATGATTCAACGTTGCTGCAAAGCAACAGTAATACTTGTGGACGTTGTTTTATTCTTGCATGCTTACCTGGTGTAGATGCAGAGCTGACGGTTGGCTGTGGTTCTCCCACTGCAGGGACTAACTCTGAAGGAGACCAAATGAATCACTAGTTATAAAAGAGGGAACCTTGAAAGAAGAACTACAATTAAAAATAGCAGGAAGTCTGACATGAATCACGTTATGGAAATGGAAATGTCTCAGAAATTATGTCTCTGGCTTTAATGTATCTCTGCAGGTGTACAATAACTTTGTTCTATCTAGGCAGCATCATTTTAATTTTGCCATTTGATAATCAGGCTGAAAGTGCATAGTTAATTTAATCACTTTAATGTATTTGTTAATGTTCACACATCAACTGAACATTTCTTTTAACTCAATGTCTGCATTGGGTCTTTAAAAATAAAATGAATAAATAAATATGCTTCCTGCAGAACTGATGTACTTCATCTGACATTAACATACATCCTCTTTTAAGATAATGGTGATATAATCTGCTTGTCTAAGGTTCGACTGACGCAGTACACATGAGAGGACCATAGTGCACTTTACGTACCCACAGGGAGTATGCTGATGCTCAGAGGGTCGGGTGTCAGGGTGAGGACGTCGTATGAGAAGGTCGAACTCAGCAACAAAGCAATGTTTGCCTGAACCACTTCTACATCAGCAGCAGGATCCACGTTGACGTAGACTTCACAGCTGAAACTTGGGATTTATCACATTGACATGGGTTAAATCTGCAGTTGGGAGAATATATTATTGCCCTTGTGCCGTATGGTGTAATTCTTAGTAACATTTTCATGTCTTGAAATGATCTCACCACTTGTCACAGGTGGAGTTTGACAATGCTCTTGATCCCTAAAGACAAAGTTTTCACCTCTTTATTAAAAGGTTTTCTGATTTTATCTAATTACACACAACTGATTGCCGTTAATACAATTACAGCCATCTTGAACTCAGCTCAATGCTCACATACGTCATTCATTTCCTCGGAAAATTTCATTGTCTCAATAAAGAAAATAGCCCGTTTTCTGATCAGCTGGTCTTTGAGGAAATTGCTATTTCCATCTGTGGAAAATCAAACTGATGTCCTATTAGTGGTGTACCTGAGATAGTTGTCCAGGTAGAGCAGCAGAATTATTAACCACATGGCAGGCACGACTGTACGGGGGACACAGATAACAGAAATTACAGACAGGACTGTTGTCCTGGATTGCAGCTTTGATCATAATGAATTTTTAGATTCACTAATACACACACACACACACACACACACACACACACACACACACACACACACACACACACACACACACACACACACACACACACACAGAGACAGACAGACAATCTGTCTTGATGATAAACCAGCTAGAAAAGTAATTCAACACATTTATATTTTATTTATAAGGAGCTGATTCCTCAAATTGCAGAATTGCTTTTTCTGAAGTAAAGGATCTGAATACGTCTACAAGCACTGCCAGCTGAGAGGGGTGTTTTGCTAATGAAAGTTGCATTACCTTGAGGATGACACAAGGATGTCATGGACTGAAATGTTGTGAGAGAAAATACTCTCCAACTGACAAGAGATGAGAGCAAAGATTAACTCATTCAAATCTGACCTGTTTGTTCAAAGTTGTGAATCAAATGTTATTCATACCCAGTTTCTCGTGAGTTCCTCCAGCGGCACTGAACAATTTCCAGGCTGCGTGGAGTGAACTATGGACATCCACATGTTGATTTTGTAGAGTGACCATGCTAGAAAATAAAAAAACAAAATTTCAAAAGGAAAAGTTTTCGACCTGTCAATGGTTTAATGCACCAGTTACTAGTGGTTGACCTTGTCTTTGACCTTAAACTGGAGTTACTGAACATTATTCGCCTACCCTTAAATCTAGACATCTTGAACTGCATGACCATAATGTGCAAATGAAAAGGTCAGAGGTCATACTATATTTACCACAATGTAGGTTGTTGTCAGTCTGGAGATGACAGTCGTGTTTCCACTGACTCAGGTCCCACCTCAACACGTCTCCATCTGCACAGCTCTGCTGCCTCAGCTCCTCAGCGCTCCGTTCTCTGGCCCACATCCTGAACAGACCAATCTCACCGAACAGTTCCTTCCCGGTCTGCAGCTTCACCTCCCCATTGACGTTTGTGTAATGAGGCACCCCCAGAGTGAGGGTGCCGTTTGGGGACAGTGGCTGGGATAGGGGGAGGTTCACAGAGGTCTCATTCTTACTGGTTCCATTGATGTAAATCCGCAGCCTGCGAGCTGGGCCGGACCAAGTGACACACACAGTGTACCAGTCATTCAATTTTAAATCTCTTTCCAATGTGTACTTTTTTCCAAACAGCCATACGAACAACTGTGTACTTGTGCCCCCAAGTCCCAGCTCTATGTCTCTTTTCCCAGGTGCTTTGTAGTCAAAGCCTGTCCACTCCACTGTATGTGAGTTGCTTAAAAGCATGCATGCACTCAGCTCCTTGAGGGCTGGGACCACAGCTCCTTGTTGTAGCTGCCATAAACACCGCCGACCCCTGAACAGTACCTTCTTACCCCACAAGCTGGTGCTGGCAGAGGAAGCTGCAACGACACATAGGTGGAAAAGACACAGATCGATACACCTTTTGTATTAACAGCTATTACTCCTAGTGATGTTTTGTACTACTTTAAACATTTTCAAGTGCTTTAAAATCACTTAAGTGGTATGAGTCTTACTTGAGCCCAGCAGCTGCATACACAGACAGATTAGAGTGAGACAAGACAGGCTTCTGACGGAGTTCATGACAGCAAACAAAAATCTTTCGATGCCAGTCAAATGGTGATCTGCTAAAAGGTGACAACCAGATACACATAGTTGTTTCAGTTTACCTTGTAGTAAGACAACAATTATCAACGTATGACCATGTGGCTTAATACATAACTTAGACTTACCGTGGTCATCTCCTTCAAATCTGAAGTTTGAGCTGTTTTGTGAGAAATCAAACAAACAATGTTCACAAGAGCTGGCTGAGCCACGAGTCTGCTGGCAGGCGTCACTTCATTTCTCTATAAGAAGACCTCCACACCCGCTCGCTGTAGTTCCCTGAGTTACTCATTAAGCGCCACCCATAAACATAACTAACAAGCACGATAACGTTACGATCGCGACTTCATGAAACCCTTTGCAAATGGGAATTTAAAAATCCTACCATTGACACATTCAAGTCATTTTTGTGCAGTGTGAATGCACATGTTTTGGTGTCAGTCAGGGTTTTAATGTTTTAATGGTAATAATGTTCTTAACAAGGCTTAAAGTTTGAAGAAATACTGCTCCAGGATGTTGAGAAATACTTGACACACACCCTTGTTTGTGTAGATGTTGATGACACAGATGTGCCATAACTGTAACATTATCCAAATAGGTTGTCTCATTATATATCAACCTTCACATTTGGGGCTGCTGCATGAGCTGCTGCATAACTGGTTCTTATTGATGCAAATAGAAAACGTCATCTGCGAAGATTGCTTCTCTTTAGGTTTAATTTGTTCATGGTTATAACTGAGACAGGTGTGTGTGTGTGTGTGTGTGTGTGTGTGTGTGCGTGTGTGTGTGTGTGTGTGTGTGTGTGTGTGTGTGTGTGTGTGTGTGTGTGTGTGTGTGTGTGTGTGTGTGTTCTATATGTCAGCTCAGCAAACATTCAAAGTAATATTCTCCCTCTAATCTTCAATTGATAACTGCTCACAAAAATCTAATTGGCTTTTCTGTGTGACATGTAACGGCCGCCATGACTGCCTTGTTCTCAGATGTACAGACCTGATCGTAAAGGAAGTCCATAGTTCAGTTTTCCTTTAAGCCCTCACAATTGAAACAACCGATGTATGTAAATATCCCTTATGATATCTTGTCAGGCAGGGTGAAATGTAGGGATAAGTTTTGTGGTCACTTTGATGGCTCCTTACTACCACAATGTGGTCAAACATTATAGTGCATCCAGATGTTTTTGTCTGTTTGAGAACTCTTTTACAATTCTTTAGGGTCTCACCTTCAGCAAGCTCCTCATGAGTGAAGTCTAAGAAAACCAAACAATATCGGTTGTAATGATTTTATTTCAGAGTGCACACACACACACACACACACACACACACACACACACACACACACACACACACACACACACACACACAAAGTCTCTTTATTGGACCCATTTGTGAACAAGGGTCTCATTCATGCATTCTAATTCCCTTTCCTCCTCCTCTGTCTGAGAGGCCAGGGCCACAACAAGCGGGTTCCCCAGAGGAAACGCGAGAAGACCAGGTGTGACGTGAGGCGCCCAGGTGGGAGACCTGAAAGTCTTGCATTCATTGGTTGATAGTCTGGTGGGGAACCTCTCCTGCGTCATTCGTGATGTAGAATGAGGGGCATTCCCAAAGATGTTTCCCACCACCGTACCTCTGCTGAATGTGGAGCAGCTGCCACAGATTGAAGCTGCAAAATAGTGAATAGTCGATGAGAGATGCACTGCTTGTTGAACCGTATGGAGCAGTAGGTGTGCATTGCTTTTCTCAGGCAGCCTCAGAGAATGCGTAGTTGTTTTGTTCTATCTTTATATATGTAATTGTACATCCTTTTCTACGGATACAGAATCAGTGTAGGGAGGAAGATGGGTAACAGCCTCCTTGGAGAAGGACCATGAACAGGTTTCCAATGGAGGCTTGTCTCTCTGCGTCTCTGCTCATGGTAGGTCTGACCTTCAAGCAATTTCCTTTCACAGATTTTTCAAACTTTGAATCTCTCTAGTCCTGTATCATTCCCAAACCAGCATTATATTCAGCACAATACTGAGATACTTGTACTCTAATTTCATGTTTAGGTAATACATGATATGAGCCATTGATCAGAGCAGAAAATCTACTCATTGAGTAATTTCCTTAAAAAAACTTTTTTTCCCATTAGTTTCAAGTATAATTCCAGTTCAACAACCTGACTTAAGCTAAAGAAACCTTTTTCAAACTGCAATGACAACAAGGTTCATCAGAACCCAGTTTTATTAAAGTAATATATATATATATATATAGTTCTACTTTGGTAAAAGCATATTAAAAGCAATATTTCCACCACTGCTGATATTTAAAATGTGTGTTTCCTCAGGTTTGGTGTGTGCTGGTGCAATCCGAGCCCAGCTGTGATCAGACAGAGTTCTTACACACTAATGGCACCTGTGCTTCATGCCCTGTATGTGGGCCTGGAGAGCAGCTCTCAGAGGTAACACACATTACACATCACAACAGCCTTTCTCTTCCCTTCTCTTCCCAGTCCTGCCACTTGACTCCAAGTTTATGTTGTACATCATTCTCAGGACTGTGGTTTTGGAGATGGTGGCGAAGGGGTCTGCATTCTGTGTGGAGACGGGAGGTTCAGTGCAGATACGGGGGTCGCTCCCTGCAAGCGATGCACCAAGTGTAATCTGCTGAACCGCCTGGAGATGACAGCGTGCTCACCCACCGGAGATGCCCAGTGTGGCCAGTGCCTCCCAGGGTGAGATACACCTACAGTACCAGCCTAAACACCGGTGCTAACGTTTGTTTTTCAGAATCAGAATCAGCTTTATTGGCCATGTGTGTCGACACATACGTGGAATTTCACCCTCATCGTACATACATATTATATGCAATAAACAAGTTAAATATAAAAAAGACATTAAAGACAACAGAGACAACAATACAATGAAAGACAGCAGAGACTAGTCAGAGTAGTGCAAGTAGTCCAGATGGAGGTGTCGAGTGGAAAGAGCATTGTGTGTGAGTGTGGTTGTGTGTGCAGGCATTATGCACTCAGGAGCATGACTGGAGAAGTGGAGCTGCCCTGCGTGCCCTGTTACAGCCGTGACACTGTCCATAAAGAGTGCCTGCTTTGGACAGCTCGCGGCTCTAAAGGAGGTAAAAAAAAAAAAAATTATACGCTTTCATAAATAGTTTTATTGACTACTGAGAGACCATCCAGAGAAAGTTATAACTGTTGTCCTCTGACAGACATCGGGTTCACTGCGCCCAGAGGAAGAGAACCCAAAGAGAAGAGTGAGGAACCCTTCCTAGTTTCACAAACAACTCTTTCGTTTTGTACTCTTTTGTTTTGACTTTTTCTGAATTTTTTCTGTTTCATCAAGAAGTAAAAGAAGAAACGTTTGCAATGGTTCTGATTGGTTCGGCAACAGCGTCCACAATTTTCCTCCTCGTCCTGCTGCTTTGGGCCGTCCTTCAGACTGCTGAGAGATTCAGTGAGTTATTGATGCTTGACATCTCCGCTATGTCCCCTCCTCTTTTATTTGCTTGACTACATTTTGTTCATACACACTTGTTGCAATATTCAGAGCAGGATCCTGAGTACCGCCCAGGGCCTGATGGGCTTTCTGTGGATGACCTTCACTACGCACCTCTGTCCGGCTACACGGAGAGAGCAGCCGAACAATCAGAGGCCCCTTCACAGACACTTATTCCAGCTCTCTATCCATTAAGGTGCTTTGCAAATACATAATGTTTGATCACTCATTCAATTGACCTCTTTTAGTCGATGTGATTATTTATATTAATTTCATCCCAGCGGAGACCTGAACAATGAGGTGCATCCTACTTCAATTGTGATTAATGTCACCACCAACATTAAGCCCTCCAGGCAGAAAGAGGAGAACATCACATGGCAGGAAAAGCAAAGATGCTGCTGTTCCCTGGAAGAGGTAAAGGGGTTTCACTTTTTAATTAATTAAATTCAAAAATGAATTCATCAAGGTGCCAAAGAACATCAGCCACAATGATGTGAGAGGGTTGTTATGATGTTCTTAAGAGTAAAAACATGTAAATCAAAGACAATATAATGAAAAGCTGACTGCTGACTGAATATTAAGCTGGCAATAACAAATGCCCCACATATAATTTTGTATTGTGCAAAAAACAATTAAAACATAACTAGAGTATCTTCACATTTCAGAAGCTTCAACTAGAAAAAAATGTAAATCAAGAAATAAAAATCCAAAAATAAATACCAAAAATGAATGAAAACGTAACGATGACAATAAATTCAATTATGTATTTATTTATTTTTTGTCATTGTTACACTTTTCATTCAATTTGAACAGTTTCTGTATTAATACTCATCATGTTAAATGTGTTTTGCTTCCTCTTTTTATGTCAATATCAGATGGAGCTAAAACTTCAGACAATATGGGAAGTAGCTCAAGGTGTGTGTACTTTTTTTCATTAAAGTAAGTAATAAATAATAATAAAGATAATGATAACCATAATATATGTTTTGCTCTGTGGCCTCCTAGCAGGTGAGTTCAGTTGTTTCATCTCTGAAGTCCGTGTTGGTGATCCTGTCCTGACTCTCTCCAGGTCAGGGTATCGAGATGCTGGACTACGACTCGGTCCAGGACTTGTCCCTGCTGCTGGACTCCGCTGACAGCAGGAACACGTTGAGGAGCCTGGGACGGTCTCTCGGCGTCCCACCTCAGGTCAACGCTCATCTCCAAGGCTTCCAGGACCTCTTTCAGTACCTGCGCACCTCCACCTACACACTGCTGCCCCAACTGGCCCAGGCGGCTGCGCTCCTGCCGAATCCTCAAGTTGTTGCTAGGATACACAGAGCTGTGGTGAACGAGTGACCCCTTCAACCTCAAGCATCTGTTGCTATGACTGCAGCTGATGTTTGCAGCATGTCTGAATTAATTGTGTGTGAAAATACTGCGATAGAGAAGAATACCTGAATAACTGACATTTGCTCCACATGCTATTGTTGTTCTTAATTTGCTTGGATAATTACTTCTGAATAAAATCCTTATTTCTAATCTATGATGTGAGGTTGAATGTCGAGAATAGGTCATTATTCAGAGTTTCCTAAGTTAGGCTACATAACACAATATCTAGGCCATTGCAACTGAACCCTGGATGCGGTGTTACTTCCTGTTGATCATGTAAAATAGATGAGAGGCCCTCTAGCTAAAGCATGTGAGACAGACCAGGACAGAGGATACAGTGTTCGTAGCAAGAGAAAGAACATAGAGCCCTGAGAAAATATGTTATTCTCTCAGGGAGACTCATTTGCCAACTGCATTTTTCCTTGATCTGTTGCTCTGCAGATTCTTCAGCACACTTGTTCTGGTAAGGTTAAACATTTTCTAATCTTTTTCTAATTCTAATTTTTCTCAAAAGTTAATTATGAACTCGTTTTCAGTCAATTTTACTCTCTTAATTGTCTGAGACCTTTTTCTTCTACTCTGAAAACTCTCTGAATCTCGGAAGTCTGACGGAAAAATATTTGTGAAAATACTTCTTTTATTTGACTAACACAAAAGTGTGGGTTAGTATCCTGCCTGTTTTATGAATGGAGTCCGAAACTTAATTGCCGGCGTGATCATTAACTCTTGTGGATAAACATTCAAATAAATAGCATGCAACAGCCACATTAACGCTAGAGGCCACTCTATAGCAAATAAGGCCATTCATTTACTCTCAACCCTTTAGATTGTCTATTCGAAAGATAATCCACCACTCCGTACAAATAATGGTTAACCGCGCTGTTTGCAAGACGTTTAGGTCATATTCAGTAATCCGAAGAAGTATGCACATACAGTACGGTGCACGAATTATATTTGACATTGTTGATGCATACATCATAGTGTGTATTTAAAACTGTCATTATATCACTTGTACTTTGTATGCACAGTAGATGTTTTAATTACAGGGTTATTGACACTGTACTATATGACATGGTGTAAACTGGAGTGATAGCCTCTGGAAAGAAATTATTCTTATGTGAAAAAAAATGCTGCGGCCTCTCATGTGCAACGCTATTCGCTTGCTTGTTAGACTAGGGTTTTTACTTTAACCTATTGAGCTCATGAAAATGCATTTGTAGTGTTTCATTTGTTCTCCACAAACAAACAAAAAGTGATTTAAAAATACTGGGTTCCATTTAGTTTCTTCTTAACAGTAAAAAGTGACACACGGATTTAACATTTAAATCATGTTTATTTTGTATTTAAATAACAGGGAATTGCTTAACAAAATTAAAACGTTGTTCAACATAACACATATTTGCAGCGGCCCGTGTCTGAAAACTTTCCATTTGCAGCAGTTTATAGGCGTTGACGCTTCGTCCACGTTTATTCGGTTTCCGGGAAAGGGTCGGAGTGAGAGCTCTTTATCTACCACCCTCCCTTTGATGTCCACGTCCCCGTGGTGTCCGAGTCCTACCGGCTGCGATGTGTTACGCGCTTTAGAAAAAACAGAGAAGGAAAAACTTCATAGAAATGGCGGAGGGTGCAACGACTCTCAAAGGCTTGCGAGCCCAAATGGGTAAGAAAAATCCTGTCAGTCGTGGTTATGTTCGTACCCAGTTGTCTCTTTCAACGTATTGATCACTTTTTAATGTTTGCTGGAGACTGCCGCCTACAACCGCGTTATTGTAACGTGTTCAAGCTCAACCGGCTAGTAACGTTAGCTCGCTGTCCGGTGAAACGCTGACAATGGATGCGGACAAAAAAAGGGGCAACTTCTTCCCGCAATAAACGTTAAAAGTTGTATTGAATTTACTCGCCCCGTCAGATGGCTCACGTTGTATTTGCTGCCGACTTTAAGTACTCGTGGTCGACGTTAGCTCAAGTTGTATCGTGGTGTTTCGGAGCCGGTTGACATGTCACGACTTCAACGTTTTGAGTTGACGTTAACGTCACTTGTGTGGCGCCAAGCTCACCGAGCTCTTACTTTACGGATTAAACATCACGTCGCCGATCAAACGTATGTTGTTTGATCATATTTAGACGATGTACAAACTCTAGTTAACTGCATTATAAGCGAAGCTAGCTGCGTTGTAATTGACACTCGTCAGTCGCTTAGATAACGTTGCTCATCACTTGGGGATTATTGTCCAAAGTGATCATCTGCTATCCCGATCAGGAAGAGTTCAGGAAGCGCTTTTCAGTGCACGAGTTCATGCCTCCAGCAGAAACCAGCAGGCAGCGTTTGTCCAGCAGCAGCAGCTTCACAGTATCAGCAGTTTTGTAGCTTCCTGCCCCTAAACTCCTCTTATCTTATACAAAAGTGGTCTTTTCTCCTCTGTGTCCATTGGACAGTTGCGTTATTTGTTGACATATGGCACAGCCCCCTCCACTCTCCAGGGAGGGTAACTATAACAATGTCTGACCTGAATTTGAGATAAAGCTGGAGTGTCAGACACACAGCTCTGAGAATCAGGGTGCATAGTTGCGCTTTTTTATTTATTTATTTTTTATACATCTTAATGGAGACTTATAGGAGTTTTGGTTGATCCCTATCTCACAAACGGGTCAAAAATACACATTGCATTTTTTTAAAATGGCACTATATGTGTCAACTGCAGCAGCAAAGTCTCTATCAATGCTTCTCATCCAAGCCTCAGCTGGCCCCTTGCAGACCGAGACATGGATGTTTACTGTGTCTGCATCTGTGGGCATGAATGCACAGTTTGTTATGACTCGAGCTGCAGTTGAGCTGACGGTTTTTTAGTGTTAGAGGGAGTTTTCTGCATACCCAGTGTGGGTGTAGACATGTTTTACCCCTGGCAATAACCGTATCGTATTCTTCCTGTTCCCCTTAACTTTTCCATTCATTCTTTTCAAGCTGGAATTTACATCCACCCAATTCTGCGGTTTTATGAAAATATCCACAACATGTAGAGTGATGGGACATGTAGGAATCCTGGCATTGTGAGGAATACAAGGATGTCAGTCTGCTAGGCCTTCGGTCAAAGTAGAGTATGTAATGTAAGGAATCTGGTTCATGTGAATGATCATTTCCACAAGAATGTGAGCAAGGATAAAATGTACCCTGCTATTATGAAGAGAAATCACACTACTGCAAGTCTCTCTGCAAGGTAACCCTGATACTGGCTCGGCAAATGCTGCTGCAGAATTAAAAGCACGAGAAGTATTTCTGAACTGGTTGTATTAAACCAAAGGAGGAAATGAACCAGTCTCAGTTTCAGTGTGTAGTGTATTTTCTTGGATCTTTGCTTTGCTCTTCTTGCACAAATGTCCCCTCGTCTGTCTAATTTCAACCTTTCAAATTGACTCTGTTACAGTATAAGTACACACATGCACGTAAAGATTTGAATAGCAAAACATGTTCATTTGTTTAGGCTATAACTAAGGTCAACCAAACGACAGACTAGGCATCAGTTGGACGTGTATGTATCATCATTATTTCTAGTTTCTTTCTGCAATGTTATTTTTTCTTCTTTCATTTCACATTAGAAAAGACAATGCAACACAATGACATTCCTATACATAAGCTCCCTGCTGACTTTGCACATATATTTGGTGTTTGAGGATAAATTATCAGTTGCAAACAATTACAAGTTGTGTAATTATTGAAAGTCGATTGGTCTTGTTGATGCTGGCAGACTGTAAACAACTACATAACACACACATTGACTTTTCAACAGCAAAACGATAAGTTTTGTTAAATTAGAGGTGTTAAATAATTACAGGTGTAATAAACATTCTGCTTTTTATCATGTAACTAGTAATTCCAAAATACTGGACTTATATAATAGTAATAACTGATACTGCATTTGGATATGATCAGATTCTTTTAGTGCCCATCTCCACAAGAGAATATGGTCTACCCGGAAGAAGAGACTCCCTAGGAAACTGGGATGTGTCATCATTATCCTACCAGTACTGCAAATAGCCAAGGCTTAACTTTGCATGAACAGGTCCCGAGTAATCCCATAGAAGATCTTGTGTGTGTGCACATGTGTGAGCGTGCATCAGCAGTGTTATCTGAGGACTAGAAATCTTGAGCCGGCAATGGGAAGCCCTGTGTGACATAACACAGAGCTTCCCATTAACAAAATGAAAGGAAGTAATTGCTTGTTTAAGATGTTTTGGTCAGTGAATTAACCTGTTGTGTTTTGGATGGAGTTAAAAATCCCTACGTACTTTGCTTATGAATGTCCACCCTTGCCTTAAGTGACACAGACACTTCCTGTGCTACAAGCTACTTAATTGTACCAAGCAGCTGGGATCCCGAAAGGCTGCAGTTGGAAGAAGGGACAAAAAGAGTCCCAACCCACTCTTGCTTCCTCGCTATACCAGCACTGTGTCTCTGCGACAGAGCCTGTAAAATGTATCTCTAAAGAGGATTGGATCGCATCCATATTTGTGCTGCACTCAGAATACTTTTTTTCTACTCCCTGAAACTACAGGATGACATTATCATATTTGATAAGAGACAACAACAAGATCATATGCTAACAACATGGGCGTGTCACTGTGCTATTGGATAGAAGAGACCAGCTGATGGGAACGGCTGATATCATGATTGACAGCCCCAAACAATGACGGAAAGGACATTATATAAGAAAAGTGAATCGCAAATGTATGAGAAATGATCCACCGGCTTGAGCATTCAATAGAATAGTTTTCCTGACTGAAGTTACGTGAAAGATTTATGTGTCACAACATTACCATGCAGCTTCGTTACAGTTCAAGGACTGACATATGTCACATTAAGCAACAAGCTCTGATAATGCCATTAATCAACCCATGGTATGATAAGCCAGGTTAATAACTAGTGGTTGTGTCCCTCTATCCTATTGGAACGTTTAGCAGAGTCTGTCAATCTGTCACTGCAGTGGCAATGATTTATGTTAACGTATGCAAATCTCCATAGTGATGCATTGATGAGAGACGACTCTCCTCCTCTGATTGTCTCTTTTCATTTCTATGAGCACACCTGGCTTTCTTAAAGGTCTGTTGGGAAATTGTGAACGTGTGCGTCGGTGTTGAGTCCATTGTATTCCTCGGTGCTGTTTTTGTTTTAAACGGTCAGTTCAGTAAGTAGGTGCATCCACTGTCATTATGGCACTCAGAAATTCAATAATATCTTCCGAGCATCAACGTAACAGACAGGCTTATATAACTGGATGTTACAGGCAGAGATTTTATGCAAAAGTATCGTCAGCATCGTGCTTCTTTAGCTTGGGACAGTTTCTACTTACTCAGCCCCTTTGCTTTCCTGTCTGCTTTTACTTCCCTTTTAAACACCAGAAACTGCAGAATGAAGTCTCAATTATATAATGTACTAAGAAGTCGTACTATTAAAACATAGTATATTGTCACACAACTACATTGTGTACATTATTTTATCTTCTGCAAGTCAATACGTTCTGAGTTGCCCCTTAAAATTTAACATTTACGATGTTTTTCTCTCTTTTTAGCTATGAATCATCTCCTTTCAGACTAAGCATGATTGAGAAGCTCGTCATCCATCTTGAGCTGCTGTGTGTATCACTTGGCAACAGTTACCCTGTTACACTGGGTGGTTGGCATTATTGATTGAATTAATTGAGTCCCCTTTGTATGAAGGTTGCGTAAAACAGGAAAGGTTGGGGGAAAGAGTTATGGTGCTGGGATTCAAACTAAGACATTTCAATTACATAATCTGCACAAATGAGCCATCAAGATTCAATAGCTACGCATCTTTGAACATATTTTTCTTTAGGAGAGATAAATGTATTTTTTCTTTCTTAGTGATTCATTCATGCCCTAGATGCAGATGGCTTTTTCCTCTTGAGGATAAATGGTCTCTTTTAGCCCACAGTGACCCATCTATTCTCTAGAGTAAAGAATAATTGTTGTGTTGTCAGAAGGTAATAGCAGTTTCATTAGTGTCCCATAAGTTAATATGCTAACCTATACTGTCTGTACAGGATGGTAAGCTGTGTACATTCACCATAGCGTGCTAAATACAGTGTTTGCTTTGAGGTCGGTGTATTCTTAGTGGCGTTTTATGATTCTTACCACATATACAATCCAATGGCACAACATTAGTGACTAAGTTATTCGTTCATCTTTTTTTGTAAATATGTTGAAAGTGATGTTAAACCACCATTTAGCCAAGTCATCAATGGGGTTGAAAAAGGGCGTATTGTTGTTTTCTAAACATTTGGTCGACAATGGATTTGCTTTTCTGTGACACTACAATCCGTGTGGACGAGCAAAACTCGTCTAAATTTAGATGTGTCTTGGATGATAATTGTGCCTTCTAAGCATTGAATTAGATAAAATACACTCTGAATGAAAGCATGTATATTGATGGCCTTTCAGCAACTCACTCGAGACTCGGATGTTAGAACTTTCAAAGTTGACATATTTTCACTTTTTCACCACGAAACATTTGGCAATAGGGACGTAAAGCAGTGTTTCCTAAACTTGCATAATAGGCCTTATCTATAAACACGAGATGAGCAATGTTCTGTACCATTTTTACCATACTTTTTATATCACCTTATATTATTTGCCACGTTCAATGCACGTGTTATTAAGAACATATAATACACATGTTAAATGCTTAATAAATGAGATCAAATAAATGCTTTTAGGCCAAGTTAACAGGGGCTGGGTTTCCCTCATCAAAGAAACAAACAGAATGTACGCTCGCTTTTTATATTTTATTTGATTCGATGTTTTAAATAGGCTTTAGCTATCAGAATACTGTGAACAATCAGGCTCCCTCATTTGATCAAATGTGTAATGCAGATATAAATGTTAAAGAAAAGAGTATGAAGATATCCTTTGATCGCAAGCCAAATAAGATCTCCTACGACCAAACTACGTTTTTGGAATGACCGATGGGATTTGTAGTTTCATGAATATTGAATTGAGTTAGTGATGGAGACAGTGAGGAGAAGTCTTCATCACTGATGTCAATATCCCATGACTATCGTTTTGTATCCTTGTCAGCACTTCTGTAATGCTGAATTCACATCGACAGAGAAAAGGCTGATACCAGGGCACGTAAAGCTTGATCATGTCCTCCTTGTTTCCTTTCGTTCTGCCCCTGTATCTCCTAACCATCTTTTTCCCATTAATACTGAAAAACATGCCTTTACGTCCAGGTGGAAGAGTTGATGTATTTACTACCTTTTTAAAAGTTGTATAACCTCTTCCTTTATTTGAAATTGCTTAATATGTCTATTGCACAACATGTAAATACCGCATGCAACACACTGATATTTTCTCATGAAATTTGTCCTATAATAATTATTTTATTTTTATTTTTCGAGGAGTAGTTTTGTAGATTGGTGTCCACTCGCGGGCATGTCGTTTACCAGGAAGCTCACAAGGGTTTGATTCCAGACATGTCTCTCACTGCAGCCCATCCCTCCAAGCTTGTCACAGAAGTCTGTGTGTGGCTGCTACAGGGCTAACCATGAGGGATGGGTTATGTCAAATGGCTGAATAGCTGGATTGTGCTGTAGCTTCAAATCTCTTAGATTGTTCTTGAACTAGCATTCCTGTAGAAAACAAAGCACAGAGAAAAACAGCTGATTGAAACTTTACTGGATTGGAATACCCAGAGCTTGTGTGTGTGTGCGTGTGTGTGTGTAAACTGCGGGTGTTTGTGTTTTCCTACATACAGCTGCAGCTGCACAAGCACAAGCCGAGGAGCGGCGCAGCCTGGCAGGGAACAGCCCAGGACCTACAACCAACGCACAAGCTAAACCTCAGGGGAGTAGGCCAGGTAAATGACACCACACCCTGACACAGAAACAGATTGGTTCCCACTGATACTGCCCTGTCACTGCTGTATTGTCTTCTGTAATCTGAACCATTCGATGCAACACAATCCACTTCCACCACCCTGTCAGTATAGCTTACTGCAGTTAATCCTTAGTCATCATCTTATTACTGTAACAGTTGACAAAGCCCATTAATGACAGTCACATGCACACATCTGCCTGCCTAATGCAAAGCTCTTGTAACACTATCCTGCATTGTATTCCCCCCTTTTGTTTTCTGAATATGCATCGCTGCATATGTCATACTTTTTTAAACGCATATACATGTATGTGTTGCAGTCATTGACGGTGCTGCACTTAGAATAGACGACCGACTGCGAGTAGCAAAAGAGAGGCGAGAGGAGGCAGAGAAACAACAGGGTAAGGGGATGATCCCAGTGTGACATTATCGTAGCATGTGCTTAGGACAACAGACTAATACGTTTATTTTCATCCTGCACTTATGCCTGCACACAGTTTTGAGAGACTCTCAGATCATGGAGCGGGAGCGCAAGGCCAAGATGCAAGTGGAGCGTCAGATGGAAGAGCGTCAGAAAAAAGTTGATGACCAGCGAAAAAAGGAGGAGCAGAAACGATTGGCTGTAGAGGAGAAAAGGAAACAGAAACAGGAAGAGGAAAAGGTAACGACAGCAAAGATAGTCTAAAGAGCCTCAGAGTAGTGCTTGTTGTGGTTGCTTGGTTGATTTGACTCTTGTGACATAACAAATTGAATTTCCATACATACACAGGTTTATGTTGTAGAAGTTTTAAAAGGTAAGGATAGGATAACAGCTCAGCTATGTATATGTTATAGTGCAACTATAATGTCGTCAGATCACGTCCTCTCTGCCTCTGGTTTACGGGCCGATGATGCTCTGCTTGAAATGACTTGCATTTTTCCCTACGTCTGCCCTTGTAATGCTGCAGGAGCACTACGAGGCGATGATGCGGCGGACGTTAGAACGTAGTCAGCGAGTGGAGCAGAGGCAGAAAAGATGGTCCTGGGGAGGACTGTCCACAGACTCTGATGGGCGGACAGGTAGAGGCCCTGTCTTCTCCTTATTTAAAGTACACCTGTTATTTTCTGTGCAATTTGACTTTCATTACTTATGGTGCATCAAAGACACAGTTAGGATACACTAACTGCTCTTCGGTTTTTCAAAACACGTGAAAGTGGTAAAACCCACATTGTACACGAAAGCATTATAAATCAATTTCCTCCCAATGATAATGCCAGTTAATAACTCAAAATCTGAACCCCCCGAACAATCTAATTTAGTTCAAGTTAAAAATCTATTCAGATATTGCTAACAGTACCACCAGATATTGTTAGCTGCCAAGCAGTAAAGTTATAAAATCCAATTAATTTACTGAGATCTGAAGCTAAAATGTCACTACATGTATGGGATATCACTTGACCCCTTCACACGATCACTCCTCGACACTCAAGCAATACAATGTTCTGCAGAAATCTCCCCAATGTTTATAAATTACAGATGTTTTATATTTTCGAGGTACCAACTGATTCATTTGACTCTTTAGTGCAACAATTGTAAACACTCGGCATTCTTATTGCTTTAGGGACTGAGTGTCGAAGCAGACGGGGTTGCTTCTTCTCTCTCGCCTTGTATGAAGGATGTTTCTCAGCATCTTGTATTTTATTGCTCCTCTGTGGGAGCTGTCTTTTTCCCACAGGAGACTCTGATGCCAGCTCTTCATCTCCAGTAACTATAGTTATCTCCCCTGCCTCGCCAGAAAAGCCACCAAGGAGTCGACAAGGTCTTGTTTGTTGATAATTTGCTCACCAATATAGCAACACAGCATGGACTGGCACTGGCACTCTATAGCTTGGTTACCTACTATGCTTCCCACCAACTCCCACCCCACCTGCAGTCTAACTGGAAGCTTTTCACTAACAGTTGCTGTACGGGGTCGTTGTTCATAATGTGCCTTGTGCTGGGTGAATAGCGTGAAGTATAGCTTTTTAGGTCGTTTACTTACTCACACTGTTGAGCACTTCCGGGTCACATGGGCGACTTTGCATGGAAGGCCAATTGAATGGCACATGAAAAAACAGGACTAATATCACTTAAGGATTATTCTCTGGCACTGGTCATGTTATGTTTGTGATGCTCTTCTCTGGAGTGGTAAGAAAATATGCATCTGTTTACTAACCACCATTCCTGCCTCTAAAACCACAACAACTTTGTTATGGTTTGTAAAAAATGAACATTGTCATTTTATACATGATATTTAACAGCACATTCATGCTGTATATATCATGTGTTTTTAGGTAGGAGTGTGAACCACTTATTATGCACCTCTTTAGTAGCACATTAGATCAATGGGTTAACAGGGAAACCATCATAGTGTTTCGTTTTTATGTATTTTAATTCAGTAATAATAATAATAAAGCAGCATATCACCCTTTGCCTATTAACAGTATTAGGATCTTGCAGAACCTAGTACTCCCTTGTGTGCACCCGAATGCCCTCCTCCATTGTCCAACCTCCAGTGTAAACCCCGCCTCCCTTGTCTGTCTCTCCTCCTCCCTCTTAGTGGACAAGCGCTCCACATCCACCATGAACCTGAAACAGCTGTCCGAGGCTGGCATCAGCAAACGTCTATCCTCCTCCTCTGCCACCCTTATCAAATCTCCTGACAAACGTAAGTCTCCTTACATCCCTCCCGCTTAACCCCTCCCCCTTTCCCTCTTCCTCATTGGTGCCTTCTCCCCCTCCCTGCCTTCCTCCCTTCACCCTTTCCTCCTACCCTCCTTGCATTTCTGTGCCGTCTCTTAACCAATATGGTATGTTTCAAACACACTATCAGCTAGGTAAATGTGTTACTCTGATGACTAATGAACTGAGATCTACCAGGGGACAAATTAGATTATCTGGAACAAACTTTCTCTTTTAACTCTTAAGCCTGGAGTGAACTCTGACCCCTGTGCTCTCCATATCCAGGGCTTTAAACACAGACTCACTGGAACGCTGACGGACTGGTAAAAGTGCTTGAGCTCTCTGGTTCCAGCTAATTATGAAGTAGCATGGCCTCTCAATCTATTCACTATGCACCTGCTATGAAGCACTGAATCAAATCTCCAGAATCATAAGAGGTCCCAAGCACCACATGGTGATTCATATGCTCAGAGTGGTGTAGAAGCCTATAACAATATTCATAAGCATATTTTGATTCACAAGAAGTGTGAAAAACTAATCAACACAATCAGTTGGGATCATATTCCTCCACAGCTTCTATGGGTTGCCAGTGCCATTTCCTCTTTCTGATGTTGTTGATTGCTCTATTCCTCTCAACATGTTTAATATTCATGCTTTTTCTTTTCCTAGGCCTATGAATATATTGAAAACAAAGCCTGAGAGACTTTGTACCATTCCCAAAAGAGCGCTGTCTAAATTCATCAAGTGTTTCATCATTGTTCCTCAGGTGTAAAGCAGAGGAGTTCATCTTGTAATCGGTTGCCTAACAATGGCAATGCTGCTCAGGCCAGTAAGGAAGACGGCAAAAAGCTTCAGGTGGAACAGCCAGGTGCAAAAGATCCCCTCTCCACCCCACACTATGCTTTCTTAATAAGGATGGGGTACTGTGCACAATTTAGCAAAGAACTGCAGATTACAGAGGAAATATTTAATAAGTTCCCTTGTATGATAAGATCTGTTCCAACTATGACAACCACAATGCAATTCTTTGTACATGTGAATGGTTTAAACACCATGGCAATTAATACCACAATAATCTTACCTGGATTATCATCAGTTTGGGCAGTTACAACCCTATTTTGTGAACTTAGTCTATTACACTTCACATCAGCTGCTGTCTGCCTGAGCCTGGTGACTCGCATAAGGCCAAATGAAGTGCACATGACTTGTAAACTGTCTTTGGGGATTCCTTGTTGACTCCTTTCCAGTGCCTGCTTGGCTATAACTCCACTTTCATGTCCGTAGGCCGTTCCGTCAAGAAGAGAAGTTCCTCCCTCACACGAGTAAGTGAGGGCAGAGCACAGACCACTGCCAAGCCTGATAAGGCGACAACGGAAGATCAAGGTGGCTAGCATGAACAATCAGCAATCCGTTTCGTCATGCCTCTGTCTCCATCACTCAGGCCTCTCGGTTTTTGATAACAAGCATGTTGCTATGCCGCTTGCTAATTCTGAATTTGCTCGACTTTTACAACCTTACCATCACTGTCCGCAACTAAGAGGTTTTGGGGATAACGCTTGGCTCATTTCAGTATCATCAGCTATACGGGTTCATAAACTGGCCAACTCGTCTTTCTATGCGTTCCTTCCGTCTATGTTCACTTCTAAATAAGTCTTGCTCACTCTGAATTACCCAGAGGCAGCTGCTTAGCCTCTCTAAACTGTTGTATGTCTGAGATTTACTGGGAAAACTGTGCTCGTTCAATGTATGCCATAACCTTTCTGCTGTCTTAACCCACCAGATCCTGCACTGTGCTATGTTTCTCACTGACGGCTTATCTTGTTTTAACCATTTTAATTGTTTTCTTATCAAGTGACAATCCAGAAATGTGTTTTTTGTGTGCTGTGTCTGCACTAACATGGTTTATTGTTTTGTTGTCACAAAGTGTTGATTGTTTTCTCTCTCCAAGATGACGTCATAGATTGATTTAAGTCACTGGGCTCGTGCTTCAGTGTGGTGTGTGGCAGTGCCATCACACCATAGCACCCCCAGAGCACAGTAATGACTGCCTACAGTCTGTGTATTGCCATTAACCACTGATGCTTTTGTTTGTCCTGTAGCGATGTCGGCATTCGTACAAAAGATCGGCTGTAAATAATGTCCTCTTCCATTAACAGTTTTTTTCTGTGTTGTTAGCCAATAATACAACACAAATACCATCATTTAAAAGGACTTAATACTTACTATCAGCAAAAATAACATTTCATACATTTATTTCACCCCAAATCTCCCGCACAACTATAACCTTAATTCTGAATAATAGGCCAGACTTTGCTGCCATGTCCCAAGGGTGAGTGCTCAGCAGCTAACAAGCTAGTCTGTCTGCAACAGATGTCTTCACAGTAAGAGCTCCAAAGGGAAGTGTGTGACTCCTTTTTTGAAGATTAGCATTTACAAACATGTGGCAAAATGGACCCGACAACACTTAACCTCTTCTTCTGGGATGATTTCTATGTTGTACCTAAGGTAGCAACAATAGATGAAATATGGAATTGTTAATTCTTTCATTTAAAGAAATGAAATCTTAGTTTTCTTCTGTGAAATCACTGTTCACCATAGTGCTTTCATCATATGATGGCCATTGCAGTCTGTCTGCCTTTTTTTTTCTTTAAAATTGCCAACTTCTTTATATTCACCATAGAAAAGTTTGCACAGCAGAAGCTCACTTGCCCTATGACTTTTAGGTTTATTTCACTTCTCAGCTTCTTACCCAATACCACTCCTCTGCTGTCTTTTAAGTTCACTAATGGATTGTTTTTCCCATCAGCACGCCTCCCTCTACCTCAAGGGGTCATTGATTTAACCCTATTGTCTTGTTGTTTTAACTGATCTTCAGTGACCAGACAATCAGTTTTTTGGTCAGTCTCAGCACTTTTCCATGGCATCCTTTCCTTACTGTCTTATTACTCATTTTATTGAATTTCACTGAGAGTAAACTGTTTGATAAGGAGCCCATGTAAGCTTACTGAAACATGACCTTTGGTTGTTTTTGTTGATTCTCTCTTGTTGGTTAAATCACATGGTGATCTTTCTGAACTTAATTGACCCCTCCCACTCCCCTTCTGTTTTGCTTTCATCCCCCATTCCCATCCATCTCTCCTTCTTGGCCTCTTTTTTTCTCCTGTTTTTTTTTTTCGGGTGAATTTTCGGCCATGTAGCTCGCAGGCCACCGGCTGGCACTGTGGACGGAGGGGTCCTTAGTCGCCTGCTCACCCCCACCCAGGCCTCACTAGCTAGGAGCAAGAGCGCCGCCGCCCTGTCAGCTGAAGGAACAAATGCTCCAGGTAACCTCGGAGACCCTGACAAAGAGGAAGGATGGCGAGCCACAGAACCTGGTCCTCCCTACTTGCCCTCCCTACTTGCCCTCATTTTATCAGTAGAAAGTAGAAGTTAACCCAGCGCTCCCAGTGTCACGTTACTAGATCTGAGCTCATAGCCCAGTGCCCTTCTGCAGACCCTTGTGCTTTTCAAATGATTCTCTCAAAGTTAATAGTGGCCCCTTGGCGTTGGTGGTGGAATTACCAAAGTCACTGATCAGCTCCATGTGTTTAAAAGGGGCTATTGTAACGATCAGCTGTTTATGTTACGTATGTACAGTAATTATTTGCAGCAAAGTACACTCATGTGAGAGAAAGAGAGCAGTAAATATTGACACACACACACACTCCAGCTCACATGCATTCTTACACAATTGGCCGTTGTGTGCTGAGCTGAGCAGAGCAGAGCCGACTTGGCTGGGAGCATTTCTCTGCATTTTGAGGAGCCTCAGGGACCATGCTGGGAGATTTGCTCTAAGCTGCTTACCTGTTGGTTCTTGTTATGTCAGGGTGAGACCGTTGTGCTATTGCATGTGTTCTGGTAGTGACACCAGACTGCTGGGACGTTGATGAATGGGTTATCACTGGCATTTCCATGGAATATATTGGCTTGATGTCGCTCTAGTCAGGATGTCCCCATTCTGGCATAGATTTTCTTCTGACATTCTGTAGTGCAACTGCTTCTGAAGCCATCTAGGTGAGGACTTGCGTCTCACTAGATGATTTGCATGCTTTCTTCATGCTTTTTTAACATAACACTGAACTGTTTCAATGTTATGTTACGATGGATGTCATCTACAGTATTTAAGGCAGAGATTAAGTGGTATAAATAGTTCCTGCACGATTTAAATAACCATACTGTAGCACTAAACCCAGCACAGAGTCACAGTGAAGCTGCAACTGAATTCCCCGTGATAGTTTTAGGTTGTGGTGTTTATTGACCGGCCATTACAAACCCATTAGCGGCTATAGATCTTCTGCTAAGTATGGCCGAGTAGAAACATGACACATCTGCATTAGCAGCAGCAGTGGTAGCTCATGACAGGATACATTTCGTAGTCAACATAGCTTGTCAGTGATCAGAATGTATTATAAAACCCATTTGTGACCAGGCGGTGGCAGGGAGAGTTCCTCAGGTCTCAGGATTACCATGGCTAATCCCTCAATCTGACACAGCAAGATCATAGCCAATGGACAACAGTCTTTACTATCCTAACTACCTACAGACTGCACGACACAGCGGCTCAGCATCAATATTTTGGATCAGTTGGCTCTGATTACAATTGAGATTTGTTTGGTGTGTGGAAGTCTTTAGAAGTTGTAAAGTAATGCTTATATCGGAGGCAGTTTTGTCCAAAAAACACAGCAGATTTTGCATTCAATGTCTAATCTAGATTATGGAAAGTTTCATTATAATTTCTGGAAATACTGAAAGATTGCATTTTAGTTACAGACACTAAACCCAGCAAACGACACATTCGACATTCTTTGTGTCTTTTAGTGTACTAATAAATCTGTGTGATGTGTGTTTGCGGTGTCAGTGTTTGTCGTGCTCTGTTGGTGGTAGGTTTTGTGTAGTGTGTGCTGTGCTGTGGTTCTTGGTGTTCGGGTGTCTTCATGTTGTGTCCAGAGATGCTTTGGCATCTGTGGAGTGTCTGGGTTTTTGTGAGATTGTTGCTCCCTGCGCCTGATGATGTCTTCTGTCATCTCCAGGTCAATTACAGCTTCAGAAATCAAGCTGTTGCCTGCATAAAGTGCTATTTCTAACAAATCGCCTGTTTGTGCTCTTGTCCCCTTACAAATCACTCTCCTTCTTTTCTTTCAACCATTATCTGCCCTCCCTTCCTCTCTCTCCCTCTCTTTGTCCTCCACTGTCTTTATTCTTCTTTTCTGTGCTGCTTTGCTGCCCAACCCGGCCGCTTATCCCACCTCCCATTGGTTATGCTCCCATGGCCCTGCGATGACTGTGTCCTTTACCAGAGTCTCACCTGTGTCCTCGCTCAGCCTCTGCCAGCCCCCTGAACCCACCGCGGGGGCCTGTGCGCAGCCGCAGCATTGACCGTCAGAAGAGCGGAATGACCACCTCTGTGTCGGCCGACGGAGCCCTCGACCCCTCAATGGTGAGAACGCCTTTTGAGTTTGTTACTAACTCCACTGGTCAGAATCTGACATTTACAAAAAAGTTGTGTAATGCTGTTGATGATTTTTAAGGGAAAGCTTTTACCGCAGTTAATGGTTTCCTGAACGTCCTTCCTGTGCCCTTCTCCTGAAGCTGTGTTTTTGTATCATCATGAATAAGTATGTCTGACATGACTATGTGAATATGTACGCTAAATAAGTGTGTAAATCAACAATGCATGTGGTAGCTGGCAGACTGATACAGTTTTCCAGAGGAGGTCTGTTTGTGTGTATAAATTGGAAGGCAAGGTTGCTTTCAATAATCTGTTTCATTTGGTGAGTCCAGTCACTTTGGAATTATAGGTGTTGTATGGAAACCCCTATTTTAACATTTCTCTGTAAGATTTTACCTATCAAATTATCTCAATTTGAGAATTGCTTTATATTGATTTACAATACAACTACGTGGTCAGAAAGAGAGCGTTGAATTAATTTAGTCCTGTGTCTGTTTGCATTTACTGAGGGAGTTTACAATCGTGTCTATTTTTCAAACTACAGAGTGATAATATAATTATTAAAGTTACACATGGAGAGCACTGATTTCAGGGAACATGACATTCTGGTTTTAGAAATAAGTTCAAGAACTGAAATCATCCAGTAATAAAGTGCTGCGTTTGTAAAACCATTTTGTCTTTGCATTTTTGCAATAGTATGGTTTTATTTCCATAGGAACGTATTGGAATTTAACTTGGAAATATAGAGAGACTATGAAAACGTTTTAAGAGTGGACACGTGATTTAATTGTTAGTAGCACTGGAAGAGTGACACCGTTTGACACCAAAAGCAGTGAGAACAAATGCTCTCTTCACTACATTAAATTGTCTTTGCTCAGAGAAATGAGCCGAAGGCACCAAAGACTCAGACAGATGTATGTGCACCGATCCGGTTATTTGCCTGGCAAAGTACTTCTGCAGGATGCTAACCATAGGGAAATGTTGTTGCTCCAGCTTTTCTCTGACCTTTGCTGGTCACTCATAATGTGAACTTGTTGATACATTTCCAACATGCTAACACTCATAAGTGATGTCTCAGATGTTCTCACTTGGTGGCCCGTAGTGCCTGTGTCCCTCTGTCTCTCACTCTGCCTCTTTTCCATCTCTCTGTTTCTTTCTTTTTCTCTCTGCGTCTCTTTTTCACCTCTCGCTCTGTGTGTCGTCCTCCTCTGAGACTGTGAAGGCCTTCATTGTCGTAGCGTGAGACAATGGGATCGACAATAACCTGATTTATAGACAGATCAGACCATGCAAATCAGACGCCATCCCGACCCCGGGGCCTATTGTCAAAAGCCTTTGACTTTGCGCACCATTTCATTGTCCTCTCTTCTCCACATGCACAGAATGATGTGTAGATAATTGAAATTCACAACTTATCACTCAGGCTTTGCGACACACTTTGGTTACAAGAGGTTTTAGGTTAGATGCATCAAGCCCCCTGACTTCAGTAGGCGTATTTCTTTTAAATATTGAAATGCCTGCAAGGTTCCTTCCTTAGTTTATCAAATTATATAAGTAAGGTTTTCAGGTCGTTATAATAAAGTTACTGCTGCGAGTGTGTTTGTGATTACTTCTGGTCCCCTCCGTCGTACTCAGACACTGTATTGTCCTGATGCTATGTTTACATGGATAGGAAACAAATGTCTTGTTCTTGTTATGAACCTGTACGCCAATTCCCTGTTTACTGTCCTGCTTCCCCCCCAGAGAATGGTTGGGTGACCAAAGTTAATGTTATTTTTAAGAGTAATTTTAAAAATGCACAAATACATTGCGTCACATTTTTGCTTGCTTGGCCGTCGGTCGTAAATGTGTAGTGTGGGATGGTATATTTGCATCCATCTGAGTATCACATAGTTGACCTGGCTGTGCTCGTTGTCATCATGTTCATACTGACGAACATAGCACATGATTAGCATGAAAGATGATAAAATAAAGATGAATGAACCCGGACTGATGGTTCCTTCACGGCAGCATTGTAGCACTGTTTAATGTGCCAACTAAAAGAGGCAGACTCAAAGGAGTTAAATATCAATTTTCATTTCAGTCAGTTACTCTGTTAGGATATAGATGTTCTCTTCTGGAGTTTGGGCTTTTTAAATATTTTTATTCAAATGTTTTTAAACTAATAAGTTCATTTCGGTCACTGCTCAAAATAATGTTTCTTTTTTCTGGACACTTTCGCCTCTGATATATATGATACAATTTAATAATTATACGATTTTGTTTTACAGTTTGTTTTTTTTACAATTTATGTTCACGTAAAGGCTGTGTGATGATGAAGGAACTAGACAACAAGTTGTAGCAAGTCATCATTAGGGTTGTGGAGGACTGATCCTTTTTTAATTTCGGTACAACTTGATTTACAACTGTTTATGACGCAATGTTGTTTTAATTAACAATAATTATGGGTTCGGGTGTTGGCAAGGAGTTGTTTTGGTGATCCTTGCTCAGTTCCTTACTTCTGTCCCGTCCCAATTGGACTACAGAAGGACAAGCAGTTTACATCACCTCGCGGGCAGCGCCCCGCCTCTCCATCTTCCACTCTGGGACGCAACCGTTCACCATCCCCAGCCCCCAACCCAGCCCCAAAGAGGACGCCCTCCCCAACAGTACCCAAGTAAGACTACAAGTCTTCTCCTATACAACTTTAGTGATATATTTACTTCAAGTGTTCTGAGTGTTTGATTTCGCTTTAATTTTTTAAACACAAACGGACACAACTCACACTTTGGTTCTTACAGGCAAAGTCCCAGGACACGTCCACCCTCACCGGGTGCCATGAAGCAACGGCCCCCATCCCCTCAGCCTACGTCGGCCAAACCGCCACCTATCCAGAAACCCGCTCTCACTCCTACAGGGCCTCCCACCTTGCGAAAGAGGGACTCCAAGTCCAAGGATCTGTGTCCTGTGCAGGCTGTTTCTCCACAGTTGTCGGATTCCAACAAGACCAAAGAGAAAGATGGTGAGCAATTCCCAATGCTAAGAATATAGTCCACAATATAAATGTTTTACTGTACCTCCATAAAAATGTATGCAACACTTTAGAAGGTCTTTCATACTGGTAATAAAACAGGTCCATATGAAAGGCAGGCTTAACAACCAAGGTCAGCTGACATATTTTAATTAGTCAGTACCAATATTTGTGCAGGCTGATTGTTGTTCTGGCAACAAGGATGTTTGCACTGGAGCATCGGGACATGCTGTCTCGTTCAGGCAGGGAAGTGATCCAGCGAGACATCAATTTGATCTCAACTGTATAAATGTATATAGTAAAGATTCAAACCTACTTAAACTCCAAGAAGAGCTCAAAGTAATGTCTTGGTTGACATGTTACTGAGAAACCTCTTGATCCAGGGAATTACCTTTGAATACTTGGAGTCTTCTTTTAATATTATATATTAGTAATATATATAATAATAATTATTAATATTATTATATCAAAGTAATGATAATTCCTTCACAACTTCTTGCTGGTCATTCTCCACATATTCATTGTTGCACCGGTTTCATCTACATACATTAAACATACTGAACTGTGCACGGACAAATAAATGGAGGAAACAAAAAAGCTACTTTGGTGAAACGAACTGATAAATCTGCATAATATACATACAAATATTGCTCTAACTTTATTTTAGCTAACTTAGCCACTTCCATAGGAACCAGAAAAAATGATCAGCCCTTATTCCTGTTTGACCTGTCTTATCAGAGATGTTCACATCAGCATAAAAAAATGTACCCTCTAATGCACAGACCTTGAATAGTGTTTGTGTATGTGTGTCTGCTGCAATCTGACGTGGCACCTGCTCGGGTTGCAATGAATCTCAGTGGAGCAGGAGACGTATTAAGTTCCATCTCGAGTCATCCTGTGACAGACCTGGGGTTGCTGCTGCTGCCGCCTCCTGGAGAGAAGATGGATAATCTGCAAGATAGAATAGCTTAGTAATGGTGTATATAAGAGGTAAAAACAAAAATATAGGTGGCACAGTTTAGGTGTACACATTTATGTTTCGGAGTGTATGAAAAGGTAAATGCATAAGATGTATGGCATTAAATATTGTCAAATTAACAGACGCTTTCTATGGCTGAAATAAACAGAGGAGAATGCGTCAGCATCGATATGCAACATTGCCTATGGTGAAAAATGAAAGGGATCATTTCTGTAATGTGACTAGTTCTTTTAAAGAGCACAGAGATGATCATGTGAAGGTTACGCAACTCAACATCAGGCGGCTTGCTTCTTTATCCTATTCTTCTCTATCACGACTAACCTCCACCAGCCTGGCTTCCTCTCCTCTCTGTCATCAGTCACACTGCATCCTATGGAGGGCCTCATGCTGTGGCCTCGGGTCAGCACTTCTTCGAGAGTGGTGAAAGAGACTCAAAGTGCTTAAACAGATTTTCCATATTTGTCTTTCCACATGTCAGACTCTAAAGCCTCGACGGGCACCAACTCGGCCGCTGAGGCAGCCAAGACCCTGGCAGAGAACCGCAGACTGATGCGAGAGCAGAAGGAGAAAGAGGAGCAGCTCAGGGTTCAGAAGGAGGAAGAGGAGAAGTAAGATTATTTAAATTGTTCAGTGAATCTCTTTTTTCCTATATCTTAAAACACGATGGTTTTCCTTTTTTGTAATTTTCTGTTTTCAAGCCATTTACAGCCGTTTCTTTACCCTCCCAGGCTGAGAAAGGAAGAAGAGATGCGTTTAGCGGAGGAGGCTCGACTTATACGTCTGGAGGAGGAGAAGAAGCTTGCAGAGGAGAGGAAAATTCAAGACGAGGAAGATGCTCTTCTAGCAGAGGAGGAGCGCGTGAGACTGGCAGAAGAGGATGCCGTTAAACAGGCCGAACTCCAGAAGGAGCGGGAGGAGGCTGAGGCCAAGGCCCTGGAGGAGGCCGAGAGGGTGCGTCTGGAAAGAGACCGCGTTATGCAGCAGAACCAGCAAGAACGAATGGAGAGGAAGAAGGTATGGATGGACTGATGAATTAAGCTTTAATCTGGGCCTTCAATAATCTGGTATATTGATCACCATAAACTCTTTGACATGTAATGCCGACACTACTTTTGTTCACATGTAATTACATCAATTATCCAGGTTGACTTCTCTTTTGAGACAAAAAAAAAAGCAAACTAATATTTCAAGTGACCATTAAAACATTTTTTTTTAGTGTTGAACATTATTTTATTTATTTTTTGCTTTTTTCCCTAATTTCAGAGAATTGAAGAAATAATGAAAAGAACAAGAAAAGGGGACCACGGTGACGGGAAGGTGAGTCACGATCATTCAGTCTCATCGTCGACACAGAGTGTGTGTTAATGCGTTGTTTGTGTCTCCTGTGTAGGGTGATGACGATAAACAGGATAATGACGATGAGGAGGACGAGGATGGAGAGGAGGGAGATGACTGTGACACGCAGAGTAAGTGTTCCCACCCGCCACATTTCTCACTGACGGCAAGTTCAGAAGATGAATGCAGCGATGCATTTATGAATGCAGCGCTGCACATGTGGTACTTTGTCACTGAGGGTCAAGGTCTGTCTTCCCCTATTCTGTATTAGTTTGCATTTACTTTACATATGTAAATTCACTAAATTCTCAACATGACTTATGACTTTGTCTCGTGCAATTCTGTTTCCTCCATTGACACCGTAGGCCAGTCAGATGACCTCGCCATGGAGGATGACAAATATGAGTGTGGTCTGTCTGGTGAGCCGGAGGCACATCGAGAGCGCGTAAACGGAAAACCAGAGACAGACGACAAGGAGAATAACAATGGCATAAGCACAGCGGAGACTCAGGCAGTGAGGTAGGACTAAAGAATGAATGAATGAACATGAGTGTGCTGACAATGTTGTAATTGTAATTTACAAAATTGTAATGGAAAGGCTGAAATTGATTGGTTTCCTACCTGCCAGCTGAACTAACACATATTGTCACTTTTGTTTGTTTTATCATTTGTTTAAAAAAAAAAAAACTGCAGCGCCCCGCTGTTTTAGGAAAATAACTTTTCTAAAAGTTATACTATATTACACCTTTTTTGTATTGTATTCTTCTGTATGAAAGATTGGGCTTGGAGCTGAGACAGACTAGTGCAGCTTTTTTTTTAGTTAGCTTTTTCTTTTTGGAAAAATATGACGTTCACCTTCCAAATCACTTCCCTAACCCTCTACCTCTTTCCTTCCTCCCTTTTCCAGTCCAGTCCCTAAGACCCGCCTCGTCGAGGGCTCTGAGTTCCTAAACGAGCAGGACTCCGCCAAGGTGGGCTTGGTCTCAGGTCTCAATGGTAAATCCAACCAGTGGAGCTTTGAGGAACTCATTGACGGTAACGTCCACTCTAAGGCTCTGCCCCTCATCAAGGCGGAGGACTGTAACCAGGTCTTGATCCACTGTGATGGGAGCTCAGAGGGGACCAGGGTAGCCTTCGAGGACAAGGGAACCCCCGTCAACACCCTGCATTCCTCTAATCAACCCATAGAAGCCCTTTCAGGTGAGGAGTAACTTACACTTATTCATGGGTACATCATTTGACATCTTCTTAAAGACCGTAACTCATTTCTCTTGTGTTTCTGTAGATATTTGATGCTGCAGCCGTTGCTGAGAAGCCTCTTACTGTTGCACTTATTAGGTTCCTGTCTAGCTGAGCTCCTTTAAAGAAATGTCCTGTATCAGTCCCAAACAGCTTCCTCCTCTTTCTCCCCCTCCTCTTCCAGAAGGAGGAGCACAAGGTGAAGCGGAAAGACCACCCCAAGTGCTACATTTGCCCACATTATGAGGATATATATATATATATATATATATTCCGTCAACATGCTTGCTTCAGGTCTCTTTCCTCTTCCTCTTGTGTTAGATTCTGTTTTGTGTCTAAATTTGCTGATGTTTTTTAAGAGTTTTGTCTGTCAGGGGTGCATTTGATGTAATTTATTAATTTTGGCTTCTTTGTTATTGTAATTATTGTTGAATGTTTAGTCTTTTTGTTTTCTCTTGTATGAGAATATTCCAGGACACATGCACATTGGGCCTGTGTGACTTGAACATCGTGAGTTAAAGGAAGGAACGTGAATACATTGTGTTCTCTCTGTGGTTCGGTGAGGATGGCGTCCCAAGTTTCGCATGTGATTCATCTAAATTTACTTGACGGCTGCTTTGAGCAGCACCCAGCAATATGGCCTTACCATTTGGTTCCCCAACTTCTAATTTAAAGTGTGCATATACTGAATTGCTTGTGCTGAAGCTCACACACGCACAGTTTAGTAATCCTCATCCTGTGTGCTTACGCTTGGGAGGGGATTCTGGATACTTCAGGTTCTCTGTCCTCGCAGCCTCGTCTTTCTGTCTCCCCGCTTCTCTCGCTGTGTGTTTGCTTCTTGGCCACTAGAGTGCATCACAAACACAACTCCAACTGTTACATTGAAGCTGAAGGTCGTGAGCTTCATTCTCAACACTCGTGAATTTGCATGTTCAGTGGTGTTTCTGCAGTTTGTTCATGTAGGGCCTGTTTTGTTCATTTTTACATATGTATATAGAATTTATGTTTACTAACAACATCAGAAACTGTTTGAATATCCATAACTGCAACATACAGATGAAGTCAATCACAGCTGGGTTTTTTTTTTAACTTAAAGCGGTTTGTGTTTGTTACTGAACCGAACGTGAATGTTAGCCTGAGACTAAAAATCAGGTTTTCAATGATCTGGTTTTAATTTAAGCTTTACCAACACATCTACGCGCACTTTTCCATCCATCGTTCTGTCCATGCGGCTCTTTCATTTGTTTTATTTGTTTCCCATTTAACAATCCATATTCAAGAATTCTCAACCATAGAGCTGCTCCATCTGACTAAATGCATTTCAACTATTTTTTATAATATAAAAAATGTGGCTGTTTTGTTTATATATGAAAATACATTTCTACATATATTTAAGTGTTATTGTATTGTGTATATAATCAGTATTAGGCAAATGAAGCCATGTTTAGGATGGAGTGGCGTCATGGATGTGGATAATTGAAGTCTCTGTGTGTGTGACCGTGCTATACTGTGTTAGGTTTCTCGTGCCCTGTGACGGGCTGCCTGGTTACGTTTGGGCAGCCTAGAAAGATTTACATAAAGCCCTCTTCCACATGAGCTCTGCAAAAAAAAAAACGGGGCCACTAAACGTTTCTCAAAACATGTGTGTATGTATATTTTAAGCGCTTTCAACCACATAAACCCTCACCATAATCTCTGGTTTTGAATATTGCCTCACCAAGACTAAAGTTGACATTTAGACGGCCATTTGTTACAGCGCTCTGCAACATGTCTGACCCATGAACAAAGTCAAGGCTGTGCCTCTTAACTAAGCGTTTAATATCATCAGCATATGTTGTATGTGGTGTCAGAGGGGTTGTGGGGATGCTGTTGATGGGGTTGCTTATGGTTGGCATATCAGATTGGGCTTGATACTCTCTGTAGCTTGCGGCAGGGCGCATGAACCAAACAAAATATGACACAGCTCAGACTGGTTTTCTGTCCCTTCAGGATTTCTCATGAACTGTATTGAAATATTGAATACTCTGCTTGAACAGTCCAAGCACGAGGTTTGGGGACCTTTTTTATTTTTGCCTTGTTCTCTGCTGTCTAACAAAAATCTCTTTGTACATAAAGTCTTAGAGCTTTAGATCCTAGCTTTGATTAATAAGCTTGAAGAATGTAAAGGACTCCATAAACCGTCCTCCATTATTTACCATGTCTCCCGGAGCTGCCCGCCTTTTGGCTTTCCTCCATTACTCATTTAGACAACATGATACTCTTTGCACTGTCACAAATTACTGGCTATGTTTAACGAACGGTTTCTGAGGAGTCATTTTACTGTAGAGAATCCACGGAGAGTTGTGTGATATTCTGGAGGAAAAGAAAAAGTCATTTGTTCCTTCGCAGATGTTTTAGAAGTCTCATTAGTATCCCAAACTTGCCTACATCCAAATTCCCCCCCAAACTCTTCCTGCTCATCTTTCCACTCATGAGTAGCGGCTGCTGGGGGGCCGTTGTAGCCGCTGCTCGAACAGACTGTAATTCTTCCAGATCCTGCTGTATCTTCGAGGGCTCGATTACATAGCTGACTGCTTCAAGTCCTCAACTTTGTCTATAACAATAGGATAGAACGGTGCCTTAGAACGATATTTAGTATTTTTATTGTGTCACAGTTAAACTAAGAAAGCTTTTCCTTACCTCGGCCTCGACAATCAAGTCTATCCACCAGGGCAACTAAGTGAATATGAATATTTTTCTGGAAGATTTACAGACCTAACAATGCCCTGTCCACGATTAAAATTTGTACTGTAAATATATCTTAAGTGTACTGAGATGATACAAACTGTTAATACAAATAAAGTCTTGCAAAGATGCTCCTTTTCCATGTTTTCTTCTTATAGAGAATTAAGAGACTTCCTTCACTTATTTTATCTGGTTTACATTTGTCTGCTTCAAGTCCTCAGAGGCGGGTGTTCAGCTTTGTACAGTATTTATACCTCAAGTCTCGAGGGCACAAGCGGTTCAAATATAAATGGAGCAGATTAATTAAAGTTAGTATGTAGGAGCAGCAATGTGCTTGTAAAGAGCATATTCTTCTGATAGGTTTCAGTCCGGTAATGAAAGGGCTTTTGTCTCATGAAGCTACGCAGATTTAGACAGAACATCGACACAAGATGCAGTAAAATTGACCGCATGATGTTTTCCATCGAGGTTAAGGAAAAGTGGTTAAGAATAGACATCAGAAGGTAATGTTTTGACTTTTCGACCTCGTGTCATCTTTGTCATGTCTTGTCCTGTTTCTTCGTCAAGTTTATTTATTTTCACATTTTTATTTTGTGTCACTTACCTCTTCTCTCATTTCAGATAATCTCCCTTTAAGCGTTGGCTGTAAATTGTCTGCTTGCCCCTGATTAAATCTACCTCCCCAGTGTAAGTAAAGCGTGTTGCGCTGCGGCTCTGCCAGCTCATCCTCATCCTCTGTGTCCAACTGTACAGCTCATGTCCGTCTCATGATCCTGCTTTCCAAGAGCTCTCGGATCTTTTAGCCTTAAATTCTCATTATAGTATGTAAACAAACGGTATTAAAAAATCAAATAAGTAGATAAAAGGCCAAAATTAAAAAAAGTAATAAAACGGTATACTTTTATTTAGAGAAAAGTTGTTAGGTAATAGTATAGTATGCAGAGGGGGAAAAAGACCTGTAACAAAACAGTCAAAGTATCAAAGTTTATACTGTTTGAAAATGTAATTCAAATGTCATAGTATATTATGCTTCAAAATGTCATCAAATCTTGAAATTAGAGTACATCATGAATATATAGAAATAAGAGACTACACCATTTCCTCCTTTTATTCTCGTTTTAGATTTTAATTCAACCAAAAAGTCTTGAATACATGAGCATGTTATGTTACCATCACTCTCAAGGATCTAATTTAAAGTCCCTCTATACATTTGTGTCTATTATCATTTCAAATGCAACAGATTATAGATAATGAAAGCTGGTATGCATGAGCAGCAGTATGCATGTGAAAAGCATAATATTCTGATAGATTCCAGTAAGGCACTAAAAAGGCTTTTGTCTCTTAAAGCTGCACAGAGTTCTGGATTAAATTGGACTAATGTTGCACATCACAATGCCCCAAAAGAAACGATGGTGCCGTATTAGACTCAAACACCAGACAAGTTGCAATAATAATGTATATGCATGACTCAAACTAGTGCATGTTTAGTTAGTCAACCTTAAAAAGAGAAGCGGCACCAAAATTGACTTGCACCTTTTTTTTTCTTCTTCCAAATTCACACTTTCTGTACTTTTTAGGCCTCAATTTCCCTCACCAATAAAATGTTATTTTGCAAATGAACCGTCTGAAGGTCTGTTTCGGTGTAATTCCACTTTCAACAGAATCCTCCGCACAGCTCATTTGCAGTTCACACCTTTTTAGCACAGTCGGGGCAGTAGATGTGATCTCCAGTGATGACGAAGCGCTTGTTGGCCAGCGTGAGGCAGCACTTCTTGCAGTTGAAGCAGTACTCGTGCCAGGAGTATCCTTCGTAGTTCACCACATTGGTGCCGTGGCCAAACCCTGCAGAAACAGATGGAGGTCCGTCAGCCAGCAGTGCCAGACGGGTAATGATGCTCCCGGATTACAGACGCACAGAAACAGTCCTCTCATCTGACCGAACGCTGAGGAACAGATTTCTTGAATCTGAAATGAAGTTTTTCTGTGATACTGTTGTATCTAAATAAAGAGGTTTCCATGTGTGGAGGGTCAGTGTTCGTGCTGCTGTATGTTAGAACAATTCATGTGTTCGCATCAATGTCAAAGATGTCATTTAAAGTCACTTTTAAATGTTTATTATGATGCATGGTTAAGTTGAGTTTCAAATATGAATTTACCGCAGTTCAGATTTTATCAACCAGAGTGTAAAGTAAAGTTAAAACGAGCAGAAAGATGGAGGGTGTCGTTGTTTTACCATTAAAAACGTTTTTGAAATACTTTTTAACAATGTATTTTCAAAAGAAAATTGAAAGAAAAATGTTGTATTTAATAGAAAATGTCATAGAAGTCACAGTATAGTATGTCTTAAAATAATTGAATGAAAAAGTCACATTCCCGCATGTCATAAAACAATCATAAAAATGGTCAGTCAGGATTACACGTAATCTACTTTTCCTGCTGGGGCTCACAATCTGTTATTGCATCATCTGTGGTAGTTGTAACTCATCCTCCAAAATATGTTTTATGGCCAAAACTCCCCACATCTGAGTCTACAAACAACGTTCACATCAATCCCACCATGTCTCCATGTAAGACGATCCAGATATAAGAGTAAGTGCAACATAAATCAATAACATTTATTTATGCTGCCCTGACCTGTGATCGGGTTTTTGCATCCGTGGCACTTCTTGGCCACATCGGTCTTGAAGCAGTCCACGCAGTAAACCTTGTCCTCGTGGGAGGTGAAGCGAGCCCCGGCAAGAGTTTTACGGCAGGTCTGGCACACGAAGCACTCGGAGTGCCAGGGCTGGTCCTGGTAGCTGATCCCTCCAGAGGTGATGGCCTGAGAGGGACGAGGGAACAGTGTGAGCATGATCTCTGACACCTCAAGGCCTGCAGAAAATGAACTGTCACACTGCCACGGTTGTATTTAGCACCGACAGGAATCCCACACGGTGGACGAAACATATTCATGGGCTGTACCTGCTTGCAGTGGAAGCACTTCTTGGCGAACTTCTTGTCGTGGCAGGGAGCACAGTAGATGTCATCGCCCTTGGTCAGGAAGCTCTGCGAGCGGATCGGCTGCTTGCATTCGAAGCAGGTGAAGCATTCCTCGTGCCACACCTTGTTTTTGTACTCCACGTTTTGGGATCCTGAAAGCCAAACATAAAAAGCATAGTGTTATGGTCTTTGAAGTTATGTTGTTTGTCGGACATTATCAAAAACATAATCATCAGCTCATAATTGAGGCTTTATGATAGAAACATTGTGCTGTGGGCTTTGTGCATTTTTATTTTATTTTATTTTCCACAGTTCTCTAAATTGAACATATTTGATATCTTTAAAATCACCAAAGAGAGGGTGGAATAGCAAAATAAAAAGTGAATTGGAGGTAAGCAACAACAGCACAGACTAAATCTAAACTGAATGTTAGGCGTCATGGCCTCTTTCCACTCCAAATTACTCTACAAGCCTTTTTTTTTTAATGCTACTTATTTTTCTGTAACAATACACATTTGTGAATAAATAAGCCACTACCAAAGTTTAGAAAAAAACACCTTGATGGAACATCAAAGCAAACATTTTGAAGGAAAGAAAAGCCCACCTGGCATGACCACCTTGTAGCAGCCCTGGCACCGGTTGCCGTCCTCCCGGGAGCCACACTTGCCGCACATTATCTTGCCGTCATCGCGGGCGTTGAACGGCTCGCTGGCCAGCGGCTTGTAGCACTTGGCACAGCGGAAACAGTCCTCGTGCCAGTAGCGGTTCTTATGGTGCAGCTCCTAGAAAAGACAAGGGAAGCTCGGGTTGAGCGGGGGGCCCTCGCTGAGGCGCCAGGCCGACCCCAGTGAGGAAGAGTTTGTGTACTCTTCATCTGGGCTCGGGGCCAGAACAGGAACCAACATGCGGCAGGCGTTAACGTGGAGATGAAGTGAACTGGTGAGCCAAGAAGCAGTGAGGAGATGTAGATTATGGAAATGTGATCCATAGTATTTGAGCCTCATTAGTAGTAGTGACACATCTTCCTCACACATGAGTGTGAGTGTGTGGTGGACGCAGACGCCACAGCAGGAGGAGACACAGGTTCACTGGTTGTGTGTTTGTAATAACCCAATAACATCCGTATAAGACATCCTAAAATTCAAGATGGATCGCTCTTTTAGACAGTTTGACTTGTTACAGTAGAAAACGTACAGTAGTACGTAAAACAATCCATGACGGTTGAATTTAGCGTTTTGATATTGTGCCGGCTGACTTTCTTTCAGATTGTTTAATCTCCAAATTTGGTGATTACAGGTTGTTTTTTAACTGAATTCGTACGTGTGTCTTTAGATTAAGCATGAAAAACGTTTTTGTTGTCTTGTGAACATCAGTACACTAAAGTGCATGCTGCTATCTTTAGAGCATGCGTCTGAGTATGTTCACAAAACACATCAAAAAGTAACAACTGCTGCTAAACTGACTGCTGAGAAACTACAAAGACATCAAATGATTACTAAATCATGAGACAAAACTTACTGTAGCTTACTGTATAAATACAGTTTGGTTTCAAAGTAACATGATCATGGTAGTTTACTGGCATGAAATACAAATGAATGTTTATCCACACAACAAAAACTGTTTGTGGCATTTTTAAACACGTCTGTTTATCAGATTTTAAAATGAAAATGCAATATGTCATTTTTGTTGTTTATTTAAATGTCTCTATTTTGCTTCCACTCTCCTTTGCACTCACACAACCTCAGACACACACTGCATCACCTTGGAGTCAGCACCGATGGGACGCTTGCACTCTGCGCAGGTGTTGGCGCAGAGCTTATTGAAGCACTTGGTGCACACATGCTTCTCCTCCTTCTTCACATACTTCTTCCCGTGCAGGTTGTCCCGGCAGTAGTAGCAGTCGAAGCGATCCGTCATGGTGGAGGTGAGATAGCTCTTGTGACCTGCGGCAACAAGAAACACCGTCAGGCTCGCACGACTTCTTTCCTCCCGGCACATCTGGATGTCGCCAGATGGGGACAGTGTTGCCTTCTCCATCCTCCTCAACTCCCTGAACAATGCAAGTCGAGGGATACGTTTACTCGTATCGCGCCATATAGTTGATTAAACATGCTGCAGCTCAGAGAAAAAAGAACAAGACCATTCAATGATTTCAATTCAAATTGGACCGTATTGGACCGAGTGCATTAGTCTGTGTCTTCCTGTAATATCAGTGAGATGCAGCTCTGACAGCAACATTCCAAACTGATGAGCGAAGCGTAAGGGAAGTTATAAAAAGCAGCCCACAAATGTCTACTTGTTGTCTCCGTGCTTTCTGGCCTGCAGACTTTTTTTTTACCAGGCTCTCTCTGGAGAGCTTACGTCATCATTTTTCGACCGTCTGGCTCATTCCTCTCCCTCACAGACCTCTCCCCCGTCGTGTCTGGCCCACTCGCTCTCTCTTTTGTCTGCATTTTGTCCAGGTCATTTTATCGGCTGTCAGTGTCAACACCAAGTCGCTACTTCATCCATCAACATTCCTGCGTCCCCATCGCAGGCGGCGTCCACATGGGAGCAGCCTGAGAAGCTTCCTGGAGCAGCTGTGCGTGGGCTGGAGAGAGTGGACGCTTTATCTGCATCACTTTACAGCATCTCTCACGGGATGACATGGAGGGCAGCTGAGCGCTGTGTGAACTTTAGCAAAAGTGATTTGTACATCATTTGTAATCCGTTAAGAACAAATGGAGGAAACAATGGGTGGAATGCCCTTTTTGTCTTGGTAACCATAGGAACAAGGACAATATTTATGATAGGGGACTTCAGCTATTTAAGTGGGATGTGGAAAACAGCCGCGTGAAAGGGATGAGCCTCCTGGAGCGTGGTATGTGCCCCTGGTGTGTGCGTGTGTGTGTGTGTGTGTGCGCGCGCGCGCGTGTGTGTGTGTGTGTGTGTGTCGATGGATAGATGGGAGGAGCTTCTATCTGCAGCTAAGCTCCGGGGATGAAGTCTGGACTGAGCCCTCACACGCCCACTGCGCCTCCACTCACCTTGGAGCATCTCATGGAACTAAAGCAGGAAAAACCCACTCAGTCCAACACTGTCAAGTCACACACACACATACACGCACACCCAAACACACTCACACACACAATGCTCGGGTCTCATTTCTGAGCCCGGCCACCCCCGAGATCTATTTTGGGCTCTCTATTTAAAGCAGATTGACCTTCCAGAGGGGACACATGGAGAGGGATGCAGAGAGATGGCCACTGGGACGATGCAGCTATTGTGGCTCCTCTTGAGTCACGTCCAGTAACTTTAATCTTTTGTTGCAGACAGAGTGACAGCTGCCCCCTGTCAAGCAGGTGCGGTATGTGCAGTCTCTAAGCTGTGGAGGGGAGTGGATTGTACCACTGTGGTTCCTTTGGGGAGCAAAAAAGGTCAACACAAGACGGGATTGGTGAGTGAGTCAGAGCTGAGAGACATGATCCAGACAGTGTATCGGCCAAATCCACGACTACATAGTCTCTCAAGAACTGCCCCTTTGAACATCATCACATGTTGCATTCATGCTGCTTGGAGAAGAAGAAAAAAATGAGAGACAGCAAAACAAAACAAATAGAGTACATTGCAAACAGCTCGTTCTTTAGCCTTTCTTCAACATATATTATAGATGGAAAAGAGCTCCAAATATGAGACCACAGACTTCTATCACAATGGTATAGATTCAACGACTCAGTTCATTTGAAAAATATATATCTTCAAAGTTGTTTAAATAGATCAACTGAAGGATTACATGTTCCTTTATTAGAAGAAAAATGATCGTATTGTCTGAACGTTCATCGTCACAAAGCTCAATAAAACGTTAAGCTCATAAAAAATTGTTTTTTAATTTCTTCCTGAAGTTTGAATATAAACATGCTAATAGCAGTCAGGTTTTTTTTTATTTTGCACCTTATTATTTGCAACATATTCAATAAAATATTAATTTCAGCATCAACTATTTGTTTGTATTTTACCTGAGTGTCTGAAAGCCATGTTTGTTCCAATCAGGAGACAAAAAAGGTAGAAAAGAATACGAGGACAGGAGGAGTTGGTAGCATCCACAGAGGGTCAGGACCAGAGAGCGTGAGCCCGGCTCGCTCATGGGGGGCTGTATATACCCCTCTGTGACCGGACCCCACGTCCAAAGCCTACCCTAACCCGAACCCTCCACTCCTTTTTAGGGTATGCATTAGAGGATAGACAGGAGGAGAGAGAGAGAGCATGGCGAGATGGATTAGGTGATAGAGACTGGAATCCACTGCTGTAACATCAGAAGGTAGAAAAAAAATAAAAACAAGTTTTGACTGGTGGCCATGAGGGACAACAGATACTCCCCCTGCCGCCACATAAATGTTTTGTTGTTCGGGACATGTACAGATGACAAGATGGATCACTTCATAACATAGAGGGATGACTCACAAGAGGAGCAAGTTGATATTATTGACTGAGCTGTGGAGAGATAAAGTACTCTTCTTATAGCTTCATGTCTCTGCGTCTATACATATACTGTATGTCAGAATTGTCTCTGATCAAAACTAAAAGCAAAGGGAGCCAGAGCAGAATAATTTAGAATGGAAGAACTTTTTTTTTTTTTACTGTCAGTGATGAATTTAATGTCAATTCTATTTCCAAAAAAGAATAATTCTTTTAAGGCTGCAGGAAACCCCCGGTGCATTCCTGATGACACACAAACACATGGACACTCAATAATGGATGTTCTCACAGAGAAAGCATTTCCTCATCCGTCAGTATTTTATCTACTCAGACTGAGAACAACCATCCCTGATGTTAAGGTTATGATGAACACGTTTTATGCCATAACATAAACTCCAAGGTCAATATTTTATATTGCAGCTGAATAAGAAATACAATGGGAACCAGCTTCTTTGGAACTTTAAAAAGTAATGCATGTAATTAAAACTGCAATAAAGTATGTTCTGGCTCAAAGCTGACATTTCATCATCTTTTAAGTTGATAGAAAATCTGCACAGCAACATGAATACGAATGTAAAAGTTGTGTTTCTGGTCATCTGCTGAGTTTATACATATGAGTGAGCATGAATGAGCGTATATTATCTACATTTATAATTTAGCTCTGTTTTATGGAGCCCAACTCTCATCATTTAAGCCATCCCTCCATTGTTATACAAAATACCAATTATAACTGCTCTAAATTCAGTTCAATATTATCATTCTTTTACTGCCAACTATCGTTCATGATCACGGCCATCATGACCGTCATCATCTATTCTGCTGTGGAGCAATTGCGCCACAGATGGCACTTTACTCTGATTGGTTTGGGCCTCTAGAGTCAGACGAGCTTGAATACAGAAACATGGGATCATGATGGAAATGAGAGGAGACTGAAAGTCAGATAAGAAACAACGTTGTTCGACTCAGAACTCAGTTAGGAAACAAAGAAAAGACTCATCTCTTAACTACATTAAAATGCTTTTGTATGCCAGAAACAAAACAAATCAATGCAGTTAGCATGTGCGTGTGTGTGTGTGTGTGTGTGTGTGTGTGTGTGTGTGTGTGTGTGTGTGTGTTTTAAAGCTTGGTTGTATAATGGACATCTGGCTGTAATTAAGGATTTTATTCGGTCCATTACCAAGAAGCAGAGCATTGCGCTTTGTCCTGTTCAAATCGGTCACCTAATTACCCGAAACCCACGAAGACTAATTAACTAGCAGGACGGCGCCACGACGCCTGGCCTTCAGGAACCTTCCCAGTAGTCGTTACATCAGGAAATCTGTTCCCGCCACTCCGTTTCTTTTACACTCTCGTTAACATTTTGATTATTCTCATTTCAAAATAGTTTCATCTCCAAAGAGACACTTTGTCTGTTTTTTTTTCCTTCCGGCGTTAACGCTACCCACGGACTGCTGTCCGGATAAACAATACAGCTGGAACGCAGCGCCCATCTCCCCACCTGCCACAAGCTGCGCTTTTAATAGAGCAAGAAGAACTGCCGATCATCTGGAACAATACATAAAACTATAAATATATTCTTTCCTTAAAAAGAGAATCATGGTTAATACGTAGCTGGTGATGTGTCTCATTGACAGCAGCCTGTACGATACTGTTCCACAAACATTTTGATATGCAAAGCGTTACGTGAGTATTTTGTAGGTGTTGCCTCTTGGCTACAAGCCCATCCCCTCTCTTAGTGGTAGGGTGGGGCTTTGCCAGCAAAGAGAAACAGGAAATCTGGGCTGTACTTCCTGAACACATGAGAGCAAATCACTCAGTGTGACTGGAACAAGCTCCTGCCCTCACTTCACTGTTACCAACAGTAACAAAACTCATGTCTGTGTGTCTGGGAGCTCGTCTCTCTACATGACCTCTTGCCCTCAGCATCCATGTGTCTCGGTCGCCCTCCAAATCCGGTTAGTGGGCAGACGGCACAGTGACAGACTGAGACACGCAGCTATCTCTATCAGGGGAACAGTGACACACACACACACACACACACACACACACACACACACACACACACACACACACACACACACACACACACACACACACACACACACACACACACACACAGGGTGTGGCTGCAAGACCCAGACACATTGAGGTCAAATATGTGTGGACAAAAGGCCGCGAGCGGAGTGTTATTAACACAGCAACGCTTCTGTCCAACAGATATGGCTCTGAGTGTTGCTCTCACACACAGACACACACACACACACACGCACACACACACGCACAAGCACTTTCAGATAAAGCCGTCGCTGTAAGCCAGCGAGCACTTCAGCCCTCATTGGTCTCACATGACTTGAGCCTCTAAACAGAAAAGGTCAGTCCCTCTAGCTGATGAGCAACATTTCCTGTGCTTGATTTTAAATGAAATGTATCAGGTTGGTTGCACATAAATCCTCGTGAAGAAGACATTATGCATGTACATCGCATGTATATGTGATATGTGACAGTTTTGCGGCACACAGGTTACTTTTTCACAAAAATGCTCAAAACTATTCTTTTGATCCACCAGTAGAGGGTTGTAGTGATCTGCATTTACTCAAGTTCTGTAAGTACCTTTACTTAAGAGTACTTTTACTCTAATGTGTTATTTAAACTTTATTTGAACCTCGACTTTTTAGACGTATGTTGTACTTTTATAACAGGGATCTAACAGTTACTACATTTCTAGGATATCTATTTAAACAAACACATGAGCAGCGTCTGAAATTGATTTATTCTGAACTTCAGCCTATAGTTAAGTAAAATTATCATTAACGACAGTACGGCTCACACATTCATTAATCTTTAATACTCCAGTCATCCAGTAGTTCTGCATTAAAAGTGCTTTTACTTTTCATACTTTGAGTGCATTTTGTAATATATTTGAAAAATTGTGAATGCATGAATACATAACAGAGTAAACTTGTATTTTGTTATTTGTACTTTCACTCAAGAAAAGTATCTGAGCATTTCTTCCACTTCTCTTTAGCCCTCTCAGTCTATTTAATTTCTTCGTATTGTGGCTCTTGCTCTTTCATCATTTCTTTCTCACTTTCTTCACAAAATAATCATGTGCAATTCATGAGCTTTTCTCTGCGCTGATGGAGGGAGAAGGAGAGGACAGCTGGTGACGAGCAGTTTGACATTCTCTCAAACAGGCAGCGTTGCCTATTTAGGATAGAGCGGCGGGATGGTGAGAGCTGCTTCATGTGTTTCATCAGCTCGGTCCTCTACACTCAGACACATCTTCTCTCTCTTTCTCTCTCTCTGTTCTCTCTTTTTTTCTTCTGCTCCATTTGCAAGAATAAAAGAAGTGATGAAACGGTCCCCTCCACAAAAGCATGCTTCTGCCTGAATAAACTACAGGCGCCAACGCTCCCAGATGCCTTTTAGTGTCCCGCTGCTGGCCTGATACGAGATCATGTCACTGTCAGTGAAATACGTTGCATAGAAGAGTGATATAAATTATACAATACATATCATGCTTTATGAATGAATACTTTGTAACTGCACTGTTAGATTTGCAGCCTTCACAACTTTTGCTCAGATTTTACATCAAATACGTAAAACTTTAAGCCCCTAAAGAAAGTGCCTTTTCAAGTTGACGGTGGATTCGATTATTACTCGGTGAAGTACACTGTTTTTATGGCTTTTCAAGGATGGTGAAGTCATACTGGAGCCACAAGGAAGTCCAGTGTGCCAGAGAAAGGACCCTAATCTCCAGGTCTCTTGAATGACATCATGCATTTGGTTTGGCAGCCGCCCAAACCAGAAAAGGGAGGAGACGGTAAGCAGATGTATGTTTTAACAGTTTCACGGTGCCTCTGGGCTCTGCTGCTCATGATGCCAGCAGTACAATAACACTATCACAACACAAAGACAAGCTGCTGCTTCTGTTGGTGCTGGAGTTACGTCACATACGATCATGAGAAGTGTGTGAGGGAGAAGTGATGGAAGAGATATTTTATATATATATATATATATATATATATATATATATATATATATATATATATATATATATATATATATATATATAGTATTGGACAAAAATCATTGGTGCACTATGCAAGCGTCACTTTAATTAATGTTGTAGCTTCATAGTTTAGATGCTTTATATACTTTTAAGTGGTTTTGTTGTAACTATTCAGGTCATGTTTTTCATAAAGTCATCATAGTTCTGGTTGTATAATCCTAATAGAAAATGCAACTAACAATTCAAATATGTTCATATAGTAAAAGTGCAATATATTCCCTGTGAAATGCAGTGAAGTAGAAGTATAAAGTAGCATGAAATGAAAAAGCACATTGAAGAACAGTTCAATTAAGTAACAACAACAACGTTTTTCATTTTTAAAAAGGAAATGACAAAATAATGACACAGGCGACGCTTTATTCCTGGAATGAAAAGCGTTAAAAAAAAAAGTGAAATATGCTCAACAACAAAAAAAGTATGAACACTATTACGTAGGGTGGAAATGTAGAGATAGATGGATGAATGGCCAAATGCAAAAAGCGCGCAGTAAAAAGCGCGCATCACCTGTTGCGCCGCGCAACGCGCCCGGCTTCATGTGTCGCAGGTTTCAGCTTGTCCAGTCTGGACCGGGTGAGCAACGGAAGATGTAAACCGACTCTATAAATGTCGGGGACGTCCACCCGGTCAGGTAAAGGCACGCACGCGTTAGACACACTCTCCTAAATGCACCAAATTACCACCTCGAGATAAACGTCTTCCGTCTCCATGATCCACAGAAGCGACCCGGGCAGCTGCCTGACACCGGGAGTGAAACAGCTGTGGGTTCAGACTCACCTTTCCAGAGCGAACAGATGAGATGTCGTTCACTCGACACCAGCAGCAGTGTGTCCGGTGGGTTTGGCCGAGAGGTACAAAATCTGCGGAGGCAACGCAGCTTTAAAAGACAGAGGGAGGGGAGAAAAGAAAGAAGAAAAAAAACTTCAGGACATAAGCCAAACCTCTGTAGGCTCTCATAAACAATGACCTCAACCAGGAATTCACAAGCTCCTTTAGTAAAGTGCTCATTGGCCCTGCACTCGAGGCCAAACGGGATCAAGAAGAAAATAAAGTCATAACGTGTCTGCATCAACGAGCCCTGAGACTCAACAAGATGGCCTCTCTGAGGCTCTGAAGAGGTCTCCATGTATTCATCATCCTTGTAGCAGTTTAACACGCCTGCTGTTTACAGAAGAGGACCATAACTTGATAAGTTGACACACTTTCTTCTGTATCGGCCTCACTCGTCTCCTTCTTTGGTAATGAATAGAAGAATTGCATCCAGATGACTCATTCTTAATCCCACAGTAAATACATGCAGCCGGTAAACTTAACCCTCAAAGTTAAGCCACTACAATTACAAATAGATGACAAAATGCCCAAAAGGTGTTGCTCTTATAAAACGCAGACGCCCGCTGTTGTATCAACTGTGTCATCAAGACTAAACAGCTCTTTGACCTCGAGGAAAGAGGATCTGAACTAACCAGAGGATGCACGTGTGTGTAGTCAGGATGAAGATGCTGCAGGAGTTAAGGTCATGACTCAAGTGTTAATATGGCTTCTTAAAGCACGCTGGAACAATACATTTCACGTTCTCCTTCTTACAAAAAGCTTTATATTGATAACTAATTACTGTACATGACTGGTTGCATAACACATATATTTAACACCAAACAGATTATTGTTACCTTCCATCAACGTTAATGAGAGCCACATGTTCGGTTTGTGGTGGTCACGGACATCTGGCTGGAGATGTTTACTGTGCAGGAGTAAAGGCAGGGTATCATGCTATAAAAAGGTGCATTGCACTAAAGACACGATAGTGTGTTATTTACTTCACATGCAGCAGAAGTTATACTTAAATATAGTGGCATCAGCTATTGTAGTAGATCAGTGTCATTTGTCCTACAACAAGTGAGAGCTTTTGCTTGATTTATTACCATGATGTCATTGAAATCAGGTTTGAAAACAGAGTTGAGAGACATCGGTTATGTACTCAAGCTGAAGCTAACTGGCCCTTTAAAACTACCATTTCCTCCCCGGACTGCAACTCCACTATGCAGACATTCTTGAGCAGACTGGAGGGAGTTGTGTCCATATTAGGAACATGTTACCTGATATCTGGCACAAACCGGGCCGGGGAGAATACAATGCCATCAGTTATGGTTGTGCAGGGCGTGGCGTTCATAATAACTCCAATTTGCTCAATTATCCTGAATGGATGAGCGATAGCTCTCACATCAATATTTTTGGGAATAAAAAGTGACAAAACTGGTGCGTCACTTCATAATGATTTGGAAGCTTGGTAAGACTTTGATTGAATTGGGAGAATACAATGTAGTTATTAGAGCAAGGTGCATATTTAACATGGTGCCTCAGAGTTGTGAATTAATTCAATAACTACAAGTGTGATGTGAGAGCTACATAACCAGCTCTCACATTATATACACACGCACACAAGAAGGTTTGAAAACTCCAGGATCAAAACGTGAAGCCTATAATAAGGAATAATCCATGTACTTTAATCATTATTCACAGGTCTGGACTGGAAGTGATTCCCAACCTTTTTACCTACAAATGAAAAGTGTGTACCTCTGAACCACTGCATACAAAACGTGTTTCTTTCTTCTGCAGTTGTTTCTGTTGAACTTTTAGAAGCCCGAAGAGATCAAACAATTTGGTGTTACATTTGGAAAAAAAAAAATACCGCCTTAAAGTCGCACACGTCCGCCAACCAGGCGGTTTGCAGTTCACAACACATCGCTCCAAAATGTTATCACTTTTTAATCTACGAGATATTTGTGTAAAATTGTCACATTTAACAAGTGCACTTTTGAATCATGGCCAAAAGGGTGTTTTGTGACATCACAGTGACCTTTGACCTCTAAAATATGATCAGTTCCTCCTTGAATCTAAGGAGACGTGTGTGCAGAATTTAAATAAGTTCCCTCTCGGTGTTCCTGAGATTTTGTTATGCCTCCTTGCAGAAAAACTAATGAAAAAGTAGTTTTAGAGCGAAATACTGTTTTCTTTTGTCCTGCAATGTTTATCTTGTAACCTTTTAGTCGGGCTTTACCTCCATGTTGAAAATCACTGCATCCCAGAATCTTTTGACCAAGACCTGCCAGCCTCCTCTCTGAAAAACTTGTCAGCTTGAGTTACCTGCCACAATTTATAATAAACCTCTTTCCATTATGTGAAATTCACAGATTTATGCAACTCAAGTCAAATCAGTTGTGGCGCTAATCTTCTTCCGTACTCCTTGCGGATGACGGGATGATGATCTCTGGTGCTCGACAGCTGCATTCTTACACGACCACGGCATCAAATAAAGAAATGAGGAAAATGATTGAAATGAGGAGGCCATTAGAGCGAGAGCTTTAATCAAAAGCACAGGCTTCTGTTTATTGACCAATGCACGCACATGAACAGGTGAGAGTATATTTACAAAGATGTAAACAGTCAGTACAGCAAAAGAGAGAGAACACAACATCCCCCCTCCTCGTTATTTCTCTTTCTCTCATACTTACACACACACACTCTCTCACTCACACACACACACACACACACAAACAAACACACACACACACACACACACACACACACACACACACAATAAGGATAGCGTGAACTGTCTGAAAACACAAAGCACAGCAGGCCTCTTTGGTCAGCTACTTCAGACAGGATTTCCAATGATTAAAGCCTAACACAAGTCACCATTCAAACACAAAAACCTACATCAGCCTTTTGGCGGCCTTCACATTATTTCATGTGTCAGTTGAAGAACAGCCGCAAACGATTCTGCTTGTATATATTTTATATATTTTTTTCTCCCCACCATCAGAGGAAGATTAATGCTCTGTAGAAGTCATGGCGACAGCATTCAAACACACAAAGTACCTGAATGAAGTGATGAGATGGAACAGCAGGATAAAGGGACTCTTCACCGTCACTGCAATGTGGAAAAGATTCTTTACAAAGAAACATCAATTTACCAACCTAACATTCATTCAACATTCATTAAACTGACGTGAATGTGCTCGCTTTCCCACCACCTTCCAATACCTAAACAAAGGTAAATCATTTTAAAAGCAGCTGTTAGAAAGAATTTCAGAGCAAAACAATACAACATTCTTAATGGAGTGCAAATTATTCACTTTTCAGCTATTCAACTCTGTTTTTACCTCATCATTTCTTTTCCACAAAATACAATTTAAATAACGGAACAAACGAAAAGTATAAATGCTCGAAAGGATGAATCATTTCCTGGACGCTGTGCTGTCAAGATGCCAGCCGGACTAAAACATGTGAATACTTTCTATAACAAGTTCCTGCACAGCAGAAGATAACGTGGAAGGAAAAGAGATATTTAAAAGTCTGCTCTTCCACACACGCACACGCACACACACACACACACCCACACCCACACACACACACACCACTCTTTCATCATCTATTTCTTTTACTCTTCTCTGAAACCCTGCCATCATCATCATCATCCTCTTCACCGGGACGATTAACCACAAAACTGTTGTGTTCGACTCCGTCACCGCGCTCAAAGTGTTTTCAAGCTTCCGTGCACATAAACACGGCGTTGCCACAGCGACGCCCTGCCGTCGCTTCCTGTTAAAGCCGCGTCGACAGCTGCTGCACTCAAAGGAGCTCACGAAACTCTTCCGTTACTTCTTGTGCGCCCACACGGACGAGAGACTACGAGTTAAGTGCAACACACCCAATTCATTGAGGAGACATTATTCTCCCGTTTAACAGCAAAGCCTCGAGGAAACTTTAGGTAGAGAGAAACATCCAGCACGTCTCCAACCTCTGCATTTCTCATGATGATGAACCGCTACAGGAGCAACATAAATATCTGCTCATGTCAGCGATGAAGTGATTAGTGGCCCTCAAGTCTTGTTCACTAATATCTTATGGACCTTGTTGGAAAACAATTAAGTAATTTTTTTAAGATATAAAAACCCTCACATCCACCGCGACCAGCTTCTCGACTGTAAATACTTGTCTTTGTAGTTAGTCTTCCATGATTATAAAGTGAATATCTTTGGGCTTTCAACTACAGATCAGAAAAAAAACAAGATATTTAAATTAATTAATCGAATACACAGAAAGTAGCAGGCAGATTATTGATAATAGAATAATAATTGGTTGCACCCCAATACAATTATTACACACGCACACACACACACACACACACACACGCACGCGCACACACACGCACACACACACACACACACACACACTTTAGAAAGATAATAATTTATCTGGTTTGCCAAACTTTTACTCACAAAATCACGAGTGTTCTTATCAATAACAAGTTCCTTTAGTGTGAACTTCATGTGTGTTTTTCAGGTTAATTTCATGAGAAGTCTCAACATTAATGCACAATAGTAATAGAAAATGTCTGCACAAAGCTAAATGTGTATGACAAATGTGTGACTCAGCTCAAAGTACTTAAGCTTTGTTGCAAAAATAATACAAAATACTTTAAGGTTGTCTGCATTCAGTTTTCACAAAATGTCTCGATGCAGGACAGAAATGGCACTAAACTTTCTCTGTTAAAACTCCTTTGGATCTCGTTTTTGGAACAACAGCCCTTCGTTCGGCTGTGAGCAACATCAGCGTCTAAAATAAGGTGTAATGTCCCTCTCTATGTCACAGTCAAAGGTCATTGGGAGAGATCCACAACTTTCACTGCCAGGTTACACTGCATCAGTGGCAAGACATTGTTACACAATATTTACAGGCAAATAGCACAAACTGACAGCCCAAACACCCACTGAGTATATTGCTACCTTATGGACGGATAGATGTGCCTGTTCAGTCTTTTTTTGTTCTTTTTTCCAAAGGAAAACTACAGCCCATCCTGATCTGGCTTTGCATCCTAGAGCTGATCCAGTATGGGTTGCCAGGCTTAAAACTACACTTCCCAGGCACTTGATTGAAACAAAATGTACAGTTAAGTTGTCCACTGGGTCAGCGTGCCTCTGATGCGCGGAGAGGAGGCAGCAACATTCAACGTCAGACCCAAAACACAAAAGCCCTCAACCTCCCACAAGAAGAAAACAGCAAGCATCCTCAGCATGCATATCAAAGTTATAGTACTCCTGTGATATACTGTACATCAAAAAATGAGCTATTGATTGGTACTTGCATTTAAACACTATCACATGCTGCTAGACCTCTGTGCAATGCTACAGTAAGGTGACTCACACACAGCTTTAAGCAAAACTAAGATACCAAAAAACCCTGCAAATAAATAAAGACTATATTACATGTATGTCCGATGCCAGAGAGGTGTGGAAACGAGAAGAGCGAGAATGAGGTAGAGACAGTGATTTGTCACGAGAGGAAGTGAGAGAATGCAACTGTGAGGGAATGTGTGGGGGAAAAGAAGAGGAATGAGGAAAGAGGGAGTGTCAGGTACTGGTCGTTTGCTCAACGGCTTGGGTCAGTCAGAGTCGGACGGCTTTCTGGGTCTGCGTTGAAAGACTATCTTCACATGCGCAAGCGGTGGTGGGGGTCCGTAAAAGGCGGGTCAGAGTCATCCATGGGCAGCACCAGGCGTGTGCCCCTCATCACCAGCTCGTGGTCTCCATACGTCAACTCTCTGTCCAGGTCGTCAGAGGTGGCGGCGCCAGCGAAGGCCGGACCGCCGCTGGTGTGGGAACCTGACGCATCCGTGCTGACGGTGATGTCGCCGTAGGTCAGGTTGAGATCGCCGTCTGTCAGGATGAGGTCGGAGTCGTCGTCCTTCAGCTGGCACTCATTCTGGTGAGAGGGAAGAGAAACGATGCAGATACTCAAACCAAGAAGAAAAAGAAAAATAAAGGATTTACTAATAAAAGATTGTAGCTTGTGCTAGTGATTCTTATCAATTCAAAACATTTCAAACTGGACCTCTGTGCTTCATGATTCATCAAAATAACCTTTTTTCATCGGTTAATACTGAATTAATCTTAACAAACAAAGGAATAGCTTCTGTACGAGTGTCTGACCTCGTAGGCCTGGGGGCTGGTGAGGAAGCGGGCGAGGGGGCCGCAGCAGGGAGGCAGCGTGGCGGTGAGAGGAGGGCCGCTGTGAGTCAGGATGGGCTTCAGGTAGCTGGAGAGGGGCTCGAGTCAAGGACGCATTACAAAGAAAACAAGCAGGAAGAGTGACGAGCAACAAACACATTACAAAATTCCTCAAAACTTAGGTCATTTAATTAGGACATTTACTTCAACTACACGAATGACCTTTATATTACACAGCCGATAAAAGAGATAATTTCGCTTCAAGTCTATACAAGGTGCTCCCTCTGCTGTCTGACACGGTGAACTGCAGTCGTCATCATCTCGTAGCCAGCGAGCAGTTGTTTTCTGATGTTTGCGTCACCGATGAGAAACTAGACAGCTTCTGCCAAAGGATACTTGTGGTCAAAGTTGTACCAAATTCTGAAAAGCCAGGCACTTTCTTGTTTGGTGGTTCTTCTCTCTGAGCCTTCAGCGATACTCACCTGTAAAAACACAGAACATGTAGTCTAGGTATTTTCTTATAGCCACATCGCAGCAATAAGGATTTCACAAGGGCCAGACTTACAGAGTTATCTTGATCAGCGTCCACTCCCACTCTGTTAAAGCAAGACAAACACATGTAAACCGACAGCAGTTATCCTGTTATCCACTGTGGGAGCAGAACGCTTTTGTGAAGCGCGTTTCCCCCGTTTAGCAATGTTGCATGTGAAGGTGGGCGTACTGTAAACAGCCTCAAGCGTTCACTAGAGCAGAGCCAAATGTTTAAACCTGATGAACTAGTTCAACACGGGGGTCATTATATCTGGGCTAACAAAAGCATTTGATAAAGTACGCTTCTTCAACATTATCTTAAATACCCGTTGTGTTTTGTGTGTGAAGGGTGACGGAGCGGCTCACCGAATACGCTGGCAGGACAACATCTGGGTGGTGCCACCTCCACAAACCCAAACTGTAAAGAAGACCACGAGCAGCGTGGTGGTAAACATCATCTGACGGGCGTATGTCGCCGTGTCCCTGATGGACAGGGCAAAGGTCATCGCGCCTCTCAGTCCTGAGGAGCAAAGCACAAAAAATGTTACACACAAACAAGTACACAAGTTCCTATAAAATATTAATTTGGTGATCTGCTTCCGAGTCTGTGTCGGTTATCTTTTAATCTACTAAGAAGCTAGAAAAGTGCCTAAAAGCTGAAAGAGTCTCTGTCTTATTATTATATGTTCTTTTTTTTGTTTTTTTTTTACAGTGGTTACAATTTACACAATGAATGGCTTTTTTCTATCTTTGTGCCACTAACCCGCGAACATCATCATATGCTGGAAGTTGGATCTGATCTTGTTGCGTCGTCCCAAATTAAGAAGGAACGAGAGCGGGTAGATGTTCGCAGCTCTTCCCAGGAACACTGACACCTAAGTGGGAACGAGGTTAAAGCGAAGACAACCGAACAGAGAGCTTGTGACGTGTCCTCGCCCTGGTCCAAGCTCATTTAGCGCCTTTTTAAACCCATTAACGTTTGCTTCTTGGCGGCAAGTTGTAATACTGTGGGAACTTTCTTTCTATACTCTGATAGTAACATGCAAATACACAGTTATTGCAAAGGGTTGTAGCAGGCGTTCTGTGCACCAGATAGTTTCACATGCAAAAGATACAAAAGCTCCAACGATGAACATGGGATTAAAGACATGGCTCTGGAAGGTGAACAGCGTCAGACCCATGTAGGAGAAAATGAAGTTCTCAGCCAGGAAATTCAGCAGCTCAAACAGCTGCAACACAAGAGAAACACCAAGTGATTTAAATAACAGCAACCAAATTACATTCAACAAAATCACAGTTGAATACACTTGTCTTTGACTACAATCAAACTTACAAATCTAAATTTCAGTGCACATGTAAAAAGGCATTTATTTAATTATATTTGAAAAGAAAAAGTTTGGGATTTATTATTAATCCATGTGTTGTCTCTTTCATTCAAATCTTTTTTTAAACAATTAAATCTGGTTCTCCCTTAATGAAATTGTGTTGCAGTGTGTATCTCTAGTGAAGAAGAGAAGGTACAGAGGCAGTTAAATGCTTTATGACAATCACAGATTTATCACATCAGACTGGTGAAGGTTGCTGAGCTACATCTACCTGTATCCATCCACATAAAGCACATTACTATTATACCATGTTTTAGCTCGTAAACTGACATACTTGTATTAGTTGTGTAACCATTTCATTAAAAAAAATAAAACGATTCTTGACAAGGTCACTGATAAACTCAAACCTTTCACCGTTTTTATTTACCGTCAAAACAAAAGCACAGACATTGAAAAAGAAGCGAACGAGCGGTGGTGTGGATGTCTGTCTGACCTGTTTGGTCCTGTCCTGTGAATCAGGAGACAGGTTGTTGAAGGTGTAATGAGCCTGAGTGATGCCACAGAACAGCACAGCGACCACACCTGCAACACAGCAGGAGGGACAGAGACACAGAGTGGGGAGATCAATAAACACTGATTATTGACAATAACCATTTCAAACATTATAATTTGAATATCTGTTAATTCACTAGCAATGGCAGAATGAAGTAACACAACGGTGAGTGAGCTTGTGGCGCACTGATGCAGTTTCGTGAACTGTCTATCTGTGGAAACATTTCCCGGAAACGTCAGCTGTGAATTCTGGGACGTGAGATCCAATAAAACATCTTCAAAACCGCTTATCATCATAGGTGATGCCAAAGAGAAACTTTAAGAAAAAATGTTTTGGATTGTGCCAAGATATTTTGAATGTAGATACAAATCAGTCTCGTAATAACTAACCGTTACTAATCAATCATTTTATTTGATCATTTCTTATAGAATGGCAAAAGATTAAATTACAGTAAACCATCATTACCATGTCTGTTTCAGCACTGTGTGTGTGTGTGTGTGTGTGTGTGTGTGTTACCTGTGAAGCCACAGGCTTCAGCCAGCAGGAATGTGCTCCATGACATGAGGAAGAACAGAGCCGTCTCCAACAGCGAGAAATCCCTCAGCTTGGTGAACTTAGTCACGTACGGACAAGAAGTCAAGGAGTTTAACAAAGACACCACAACATTCATTCATATTATAACATTATACATTTTTACACTCAATAACCATGTGCATAAGGAAAGAGATAATGTTACTTGGTTTTGGTAATCTGACTCTTCTTCCATATTTCAGAATAGTCACTCACCTGTTCCAAGTGGACTCTTCTAATGAGAAACATATCTTGGGAACAACAACATTATTGACTCATTTTTATCTTACTTTTTTAACCACTGTTTTAGTGATGTCGTTTTTTTTCACAAAACATAATTTATCAAATGATGACACCTGGATATTACCGGTACTAACAACTCAGTAATAAATTCAGATATAATTCAACATTTAAAACCACTTATACTTTGTGAACATGCTCCAGTCAGCGGATGCGTTTCACATGACTTATATTTACTTTAGAAATAGATATGTCTCACATATAAATTGATAAATAAAAGATATGAGAGCAGTGACGACCCCGGTGGCCACTCCCAGAGCAAAGGAGCCACTGAAAACGCCGAGGAACATCCCGAAAGACTTCAGCAACGCCATGGCCTCAAACGTGTGGGTGTTGTCCCCTTGTGGCTGGTAAGCGACTATAGACCTGAAACAACACAAGCGGACAGAGAATGTGAATCAGTCAAACATTAAGCTAAATCACTGTAGACTGGAGGTCACACAGTTAAATTAAAACTAGAGCTATGATACAGTGAATGTAGAAGGCACTTGTATGGTATGATGTAACTGCTTGACTGTAAATAGTCTTCTCAGTAGCAAATATCTTTGTCAATAAAAGACAAAGGACTCTCCTATAGCAGGTGTTCTCGTACGGGACACTTTTTTAATAATATTCATACATTTTGCCTGTTTTATAGGTTTTCACAGCAAACACTCACGCATGCAAGTTAAGACAAAGAGAAAAGCAGAGTAGTGTCGAGTAACAAAAGAGTTTCACTCTCTGTTTGGTGTGTTACTACTCAACTTAGAACAAAGTAGCTTCCTTGAAAGTCCGCTGACTAAATGTTATGGTGTTACTGCCACTATTGTAACAACCAACAACGAAAAGACGAAAGGGACTGGTTTTCGCCAAACAGTGAGTGGACTCTGCCATTACAAGCTGTTAAATACACATAATTAAAAAGGTGGAAAACCTGCCGGGACGAAAGAGCGACTACTGAGCGGTTTCCTTCCTCTAAAATATTTTAGTTCTAATGAAGTGATACTGCACTTAAGTCTGCTTTGACAATGTCGTGGACAGACAAGGCAGCTACACAACAATCTCATTGACATATCTGTGCTGCAGCTACAATGCACTGCAGTATGTGTGAACAGTATGTTTTTTTTTTTATCATAGAAGAAAATAAAAGAAGACTGATGATACTTCTCATCAAACTTGGCTTGAATAGATTTTGAAAAAATAATTCAGTTTTGCAGCAGAATTATCCAAAATGCAGCACGATAACTGTCGGTAAGAAAAGGCAATTTTCAAATATTTTGCTGAGACAGTTTTACAATAAAATACACTGAAAGTGATCAATTTAGCCTCTCCTTTCACAGCCCCCACTCGCATAACAAATCACCAGGCACTTTGTCTTTCAGCCCGTGTGGCATCCTGCCTCCTTCTGGGCTCTTTTAATAGACAGGATCTTCAAAAATAATGGGAATGTGTTTGTCGCTGAGTCACAAGTTAAAAAAAAGGTTTACCAAGAAAAAGCTCAAAAACAAATGGCTGTTGATTTGTCATGTTTGTCCCAAGGCACAGCAAAGGCACACAAAGACATGCTCTACTTAGTTCACCCGTTCAATGGGCGGGTCCGAGTCTGTCCCGCCCCTCCCCTTCGCCTGCTATTATAATTTACAATCCTGTGGAAATAATAACAGTGCCATGCAGAGGAGGAGAGAAACAAACGTGTTAGCTTCGAAACCACCTTGTGTTTAGCAGTAATGAGAAGCTGTTATTAGGTTAGTCAAACGCTCACATCCAGACAAAAGCATGACTTGCACTTTGCCATTTCTCTTCTCATTTTGCAGCTGTGTACAGTCCAGCTGGTTCAGGATGAATGCACACTCGTGGTTTGAATGTGATGTTATTTTAAGACGACTTACGAGGACAGAACCACGGCCACTGCGTCGTTGAGCACACTCTCTCCAAACAGCAGAGCGTACAGGTCCACGTCTACATGCAGCTCGTTGAAGATAGCCAGCACCGTCACTGAACAAACAGGAACAGTGTGTTTGGTATTCGTCTATGTTAGAACTGAAGCAAATAATGACACACATCACTGAGCAAGAGTGAAACTGTGATTCAATTCTACACCCCATAATACTACTGTGTTGGGAATGATTAACATATATATTACCTTTATTTGTACTTCACAGAAATAGGAAATAGACTAAAACCAACTGCAAAGGCAAAAATAATGAATAAAGTATGTATTGAATTTTGTTTCTTTTCTGAACTTCTTTACTGTTTTTTTTTTCTTTTACCAGCTTTGGATCAGATGTCAGATGGACCTTGTGTCCGGGGTAACTTCTCTATTGAACCAAAGATTATGAGAATGAGTATAATATATTCAACTTTGACAAATCTTTGGCTTTGTGATGAGTTATTGTTGTCCTGTTTGCTAGAATGTGTGCTCCAAGTTTTAAGCATTTCAAAAGACAAAAGTAAATCCAGGTTATGATAAGAGTTTTTGAGAAATCAGGAAAACTTTCATGACTGAGATTAAGATAATGAATAGATTCATTAATAAATACCAGGGTCGGTGGCCGAGAGGATGGCTCCAAAGAACAGACAATCAGTGAAGAAGAAGTCTCCAGCCAGCTGCCCCACCTGCTTCATCAGCACCACGCAGCCGTACATCAGCAGCCTGATGAAGGAACAGCAGGTGGTTTTGCACATCATCATAAACAACACTGACGTCGGTGGCATTAACGGCCCCTTACCACCACAATAATGGACAAGTATGAATACTGCTCTGCTGTCTTTTGTGGATACGATATTGAGCCGTATGTGTGAAACCGTGGCTGTTTTTCTGTAGTGTTCAGGATTTTCTTTCGCTAATTATGTTTCTTACCCAATAACAAAACAGGAAACAACTGTCCCCATGAAGGCGTAAGCCAGGATGGATCCCATGTTACGGAAAAAGTGTCTCTGGAAGACAAAGCGATTGAACGGTCATCTGATCTGCATCGTGACTTTAACCGTCATTCGTCTCTGAAGACGTTCAATCACATGTGGAGCAAAAGACGACATCAGGGCTGAAACATGTTAAAGCTTTTCACATTTTGTCTTTGTGCAGCAGTACAGAGAGCGCCTAAGAATACTACTGTACCCTTTTCAAGCTGTAGCCAGCATGGAAGATGATCGGTGGCAGGAGAATATTGAAGAACACTTCAGGGTCAAAGGTCACCTGAGTCAAACACAGAGAAAACGCTGTTGAATGGATGTTTGGAATATTGGATGACTTAAATTAGTTGACAAATAATAAATTAAACATTTGTGGCAGCATGACATACCAGTGCTACCATATTAATCATACTAACACCAGTAATAGTATGATTTTAAGAGTTATATAGTTATCTCAGCAGACCACTTTAAAGTTCCAGTCATAAGAAGCAGCACATGACCACAACATAATAGTTATGGATCTAAAAAGTCAAAGTTAGCCTCAAACAAAGGGCACCTATCCTCCATAAAGTAAATTATGTAATATTGTGAGAGTACATCTTTCAGAGGGACGCATCCTGACACTTACTTTATGAGAAGAAATATACTTAAAAAAAAAAAAAGTTACTTATCAGGCGTCTATAAAAAAAAAAGATGTGGAGAATGCATGCTGAATAAATCATATATTTTACTAAGGATGCAACTAATAATTACTTATATTCTCCATTAATCAGATTTTCAGGATTACCTGATCAATATGAGTGTCTATAAAATGTCAGAGAGAAAAATGTAAACTCATGTAATTTTCCAGTCGAAGGTAACGTCTTCAAACTGAACGTTTTGTCTGAAAACCAAAATCAAATGTGTGAATTGATCGATTAAGCTCGACATTGTACAGTTGCAACATGAGCAGCAGAACAACCTTGAACCCGTCGACAGATCTAGAGTAATAGATCAGTAATGTGGTGTCATTACAGTAGAGTAGCACAGAACGGTTTTGTGGTTGGACATCAAATTTAAAACAACAAGACATTTCAAACATTCTTGATGGTCTGTACCTTTCGCAGCATCTCATTATCTTGTAGATCGTTCAGCTCACTGGCACCGATCTCTCCTTTCAGAGTGTACTCGTAGAATTTGCCGCTGACGTTGACCAGCAGCGTGGCGGGGCTGGCATTAACGTGGCAGCTCATCGTGACGTTGCTAATGTCCCGAGGAACGTGGATGCCGTAACGCAGGACTACGCCGACAAGTACGCCTGGGAGAGAATACGGGTGAGAAGAATAGGATACAGAAGCGATTAATGTGAGATTAATGCAGGACACTCTGGCAGCTGTGCACAGCTCCTTCAGCCACCGGCTGATTCATCTCCGGTGTGTGAAGGAGAGGTAAGTCCTTCCTTCACGCTGCTGTCAGGCTGCACAACCAGCTGAGCTTGCAGTGGACCACAAAAAGACTTCAATCACCTCGGTCATTTTAATCACCTCAACTGTTCAATATAAACACATGTATCCTGTCTGTATATATAATATTTTTTAATGTGCATTACATACTGTTTTTATGACTGTTTTACTGGATATCGTTTAATTTACTATGTCTTTTGTGTGAACTTTACCCATTTGCTGCTGTAATCCTGCACATTTCCCCACTGCAGTACTAATAAAGGAATATCTAAAAGGCCAACATTGATGAGGAGGTATCACTAGTGGAGTGAGCTGGAGGACTTTTTTTTTAATGGGAAATAAAGGGAGAAAAAGTAAAACTCTTAGCCTGACAAAGCCAAACTTAATGACTCAACAGCTTTTGCTAAGAAATCTGAAAATATAGAGAATGAAAGCTCCTGTCAGATTGTACCAGACAAATATTGTAGAAAAGAAAAAAAGGTATTTTAAATTATTCTGGCTTAACAGGTCTGGAGTTGAGTGAAACTATATTGGTAATTATTACAATATTGCCAAAATGTTGTGCTTCTCAAAATAATAACGTGTAAGTTGACACCAAAACAGTAACTGGAAAGTATCAGAGCTGATAATCAAGCACAGGTTGTGCGAGCCAACTCTTATCAAGCAGGAAAAGCCAACACTGGTTGAAGTGCTCCAGTAAGCTGAGCGGGGACAAACCTGGACACATTTAATCAGAAACACATAGAATACAATTCTGGATTTGGACAGTGGAGGCCTTAACATTGAAAGAAGCAGGCTTTGTGGACAGAAAGTTCTTTAGCCCAAACGTTCAATGGAGCTGCTTCTGTGGAACAAACAAAAGGTCAAAATAATATAACCTCCATCTGAGGTTACCTACGGCTAATTGAAGAATCAACAGGTAAAATGCTCAGACTACAGCATGAGTAACTCCTCATCCATTCAGAGACGTATTGTAGAGGTCAGCTCAGGGGAATCGTTTTGAATAACTCCAAAATGTGCCACCGAAGAGCTCTGGCAGCCTGGTGAGCGGTGTGAGTCGTGGCAGGTGTAGGAAGGGTTTATGTTGGTGTCTGAGTGAAGGAGAGACACAGTCAATCACATAGTGTGCGTGCAGCCTGCTCCACGTGACGTCCTCCTCCAGCACGTTCATCCTTGGCCTTACCAGACCTCAGAGTAGAGAAGTGGAGCTTTTTCATGATGCGCTGGACAGAAATACTGATCTGCTTCGGGGTTAATGTTCAAGACCAAGCAGCGAGGTGTTTATATTACCGTAACTGAGCGTGTTACCTTACCGTCTCCACCTGAAACAGCCTGGTGCCTAAATGTCCTCAAAATGCGCCACAGCGCAGCAACTTATCGTCGCCAGATATTGACATGCAATCGTTTTTAAATGGAATTACTATTACTCAACGAGAGTAAAGACACTGATGAAATGTCACAGTCACGCTGGAGCAGCTCACCATAAATCATCGCCAGTCCAGTTTCGTGCAGGAACCTGAAGCGCCGGTGTTTGAACAGCCATATGGTGAGGATGGTGAGGGTGAGGAGCATGATGAAGATGAGCAGGTCGGCGCTGTCCTGCCTGTGGTACTCCTCGGCCCGTTTCTCCGTAACGATGTTCTCCATTGCACTGTCCTCCTCCTGAGACGAAGATGCTCGGCAAACGCAGATGCTCACAGACAGACTCACGAGCACGAGCAGCCACAGCGTCCTCGTTGCCCTCCGCGCGCCGTTGACAGTCGCTTTAAACACCATGTCAGCTCCCTGGCGCTCAAATTGCTGCAGTGTCGTCGTGGATATGAAGCAAACTTTGTGCTGATATGATTCACGAACCAGGGGAGAGCAGAAAGACGGCAGCAACAGAGCTGTCGATTCCGGCCCGGAAGTGAAACTGTATTTTTTTTTTGTTGTCTCCAGAAAGTGTACTTTGTTTATTTCGGTGTAAAAGCACTGTGAAAGGATGTCGCTAGTTGAAATACAGATTAACTGACATTTTGTACCGTAAATATGTATCTATGTGGTTGTGTATTAGCAATGTTAATTATTTTGTCGTTTATCTTGGGACATTTCGGTAGCAGATGACAATAGTTAAAATGCCGACTCTTATTATGAAATCGCAATTTTTTTCATTCTCAAAAGGAAGTGAGATACATACATACAAACACACAGGTTATGCGTTTCTGTTATATTGTCCAATTTGCCTTTTTTGCGAGATAGCAATTTTGAGTTAAACCAAATTGAATGATATGAAGGCGTTTTTTAGATTACATATTTCTTTAATTTACAATATATAAAGCACAACTATTAAAAAACAGGTAATTATAATTCAAAATAAGTTGCAAAGTAAGTGATATTTAGTTGACTATCATCGAATTAAAAACATAATTTTCTGTATGTTTTTCCCCGTCAGAAAACAAAAAATATAGGTATTAGTGTGACGTTCATTTTTATCGGACATAATTGCATTTACGCCGTATTCATAACTGAACCTAAAATATATCCAGTCCTAAAACATTTTTTTTTGTAATATATACAGTATAACATTCATGGATTTGATAAAAGACGTAAAATAAGGTAAAAGTAGGTTCGCTAGTTCTCCAGTCAAACAGTAACACCAAAATACTTTACAGGTAAAGGCAGGTCGCGTAGTGCTCCACAGAGTCAGACAACATAGTGTCCAATAAAACATCACCAACATTAAAAAGTAAAGATGGAAGAGGGAAAAATGTTACAACCATGTCACAGATTTGCTCTTGTTTACATTATCTATAAAAGAAAGTATAAAGGGTTATTGTCCTGCAGTCTATGGGCTGAGCGCAGCCCACACTGGCGGTGTGCTATACCTACTGGTACTATATACATTTGTTTTATCTCCATGATTTGCCAAGCATTTGGCACATTGGCAAATTAGGTTACTAGACACTACAATTTTTTTTATAGATCTTCTGATTTTGCAAGTACAAAGCATGTGGAAAAAGTAAAACGAAACAGGGACATTCGAAATGTCCGAGGGGTACCTGAACGTATCAAGTGTCTATCTACAGTCACCATTGCCGTCGGCCATGCCAGTGAGCTTCGTGTAACGCTAGCTAGACAGTGTTGTTTCTTCATCTCAAACAACGTATCTCGGGGTTATTATTCTCGTTTACGGATATTGATGCACCTGCGCCGTCCAAATTACAAAAACGAAGATGACATCTAAAGTGAAAGGTACATTAAAAGCTTGTGCTATTAAATTAGCTACTAAGCTAACAATAGCTAACGCTAGTCCTGTTTTGTAAACACACTGCTTCTGCTAATGCAGTTTGATCAAATGAAATCCTTTTAATAAGAACATACACGATAATTGAGTTGCTTCAATATGTGAACAACAGTATTCACAACTCAATGTTTTCAACCTTTGCAGTTTTGTATCTGTGTACTCGTCTGTAGCATTATACACAAGTCGCTACACTAACGAACAGAAACGGTATAACTGGTTATTACCTAAGATGTATAATTCATTAGCTGTATTAACCAGTTTGCTCTAACATAAAGCTAATTGTATTATCACTTTATACGGTGTTGATCAAGCTAATCTTAATGAACTAGTTTTGGATCACACTTAATTTAACATTACACATTATGTATCAAACTAAATTAGTCTCTTATTATAATAATACTAGATACATTAAATATGTTCTAATGTTGACTGTTGTACATATAGGGATGGTTTTACTTTGACTACTTTATTATTTACGAGGAATAAAAAGTTAACCAAAAATAAAAATGCAATATTTCTGTACGTTATTTTATATTAACAGCTATGCAATGAACTGAATGTATTCCAAGAGGATGTTATGTAAAACAATATTTGTGCATGTAACAACGTAGAATATACATTTATGTAAAACAAGTAAAAAAATATACAATATGCTTTTAAAGCAGGATTTCTTATGTTATTTTAAAACAAACAAAGAAAGTACCTTCATTTTATTACGGAAACCAGCTGTATTGTGATGTTACGAATTATATATTTCACCCCTTGGTGTGTTTTCATTCTTGCAGGGAAGGTCGGGAAGGTCGGCTCAAAGAATAAGGAGGATGCTCCGTATGAGTTGGAGAGCCAGTTTATAATGAGGCTTCCTTCGGTGAGACATGCTGAAAAAATATTATTTGTAATACATTCAAATGTGACCGTTATTTGAAATTGATGTGGATTCATCTTTTTTTCTTACACAGGAGTACGCTTCAACAGTGAGAAGGATTGCCCAGTCAAGCAGTATGAACATTAAAGACAGACTCACCATTGAGTTGCACCGTAAGATGATTTATTAGTAGCCGGGTACTGTTTAAATGTCTGACCTGTATGACATCATTGACTTACCAATCATTATCATCATCATCTGAAAGCTGGTAACATTTTGAAATGTGGTTCAGCACTTGTAAAATGAAAATACTGTACAGTGAAACTAAGATTTTCTATATTTGTAATGTGTAATTAGGGATTCACTGATGTACTAGTAACTAATCTAAATTCATACAACTAAATAGTTCAAATAGTCTCAAACGATGTTTTGCACCTGTATTTGTACTCTCTGTTTTTTATTGTTCAGGCAATGGTTACTAATGTCTCACACCGACATGTCATGATAACCAATTATGTTATCCCTCTTTTTTATAGCGGATGGTCGTCATGGCATTGTAAGAGTAGACCGCGTCCCTTTGGCCTGTAAACTAGTGGATCTGCCCTGTATGATTGAGTCTCTAAAAACGGTGGACAAGAAGACATTTTACAAGACTGCTGATGTTTGCCAGGTAAAACACCACAGTGACACAACATGTAGGACATATGCCTCATAGGATCCACCTCTTGTTCAAGTATAGGATGACGTTTGTAAATAAAATAAAAACAGGTAGAGCAGCACAGAGGCATTAGAAATAGATGTAAATAAAAAATATTTTTTAGATTTTTAACATTTCAGTAGCATTTGAATCTTTGGTTGTGTGACGTCTTTTCTGGTTTGTTCTAATAACTACCTTAATTAGCAGAATTCAGAGTCATTTACAATTCATTTTTCCGTCCATGGGTCAGATGCTGGTATGTACACTAGATGGAGACCTTTACCCTCCTTTAGAGGAACCAACTGGAACTGACCCCAAGAGCAAGAAGAAGGACAAAGACAAAGACAAGAAATTTGTTTGGAACCATGGCAGTAAGTGGAAAATATCTACACACAATGCTGTCAGTGCTGAAAAGATAAATAAAAACCTGCATCAGCAATGCAGGAGCATAATTTTCCCTCCCCAGCTAATTGAGCCATTTTGACTTTGTTTTGGTCTCCAGTCACCTGCCCTCTGAAGAATACGCGCAAGAGAAGATTCCGGAAAACTGCGAAAAAAAAGGTTTTATCATTTTCATTTTGCCTTCAGCACTTCCTCCTCTTACCCATCCATCTCTTTAGCATTCCATCTGATGATCCATCTTTTTCCAAGACTCTCTTCCTACAAGACATTTACATTTCATAAAACAGAAACTGCGGTGAAAGTGAAAACTAAGATTTACATATATACAAAACCTTTTTGTCTTAGTTTGCCCAAAAGGCATTTGAAAAAGCAATTTCACTATTGCTTTGATCAAAGTGAAAGTGAGTGTGGTTGAGCACTAGACTTCTACTTTGTCTTTTGAATAAATCTTCCTGAAGGTGCACAGCCATATTGATTTTGCCCCTTCTGTTTTTAATCGCTAATGTGCTTCCTGGCATGCTGCCAGCTGGTGTGAGTGTGAGTGTGTGTGTGTGTGTGTCTGCGTGTGTGAGAGAGAGAGTGTGTGTGAGATGGAGGAAGAGAGATTCTGCTAACATTACTTGTAACCCAATCTCTTTTTCTCTCGCAGTACATTGAATCCCCTGATGTGGAAAAGGAGGTGAAGAGATTGCTGAGCACTGACGCTGACGCTGTCAATGTCCGTATCTTTTTAGACACAGCCGAATTCTGCATGTCCATTTTGCGATGCCTAAAAAGACAACCAAACAATTGTGAAGCCAAGCAAAACGGCACTGTTTATTCTCGTATGATAGTAAGCAACAGTGATGTTGAATCAAATGGAGATTTGTGTGAATGTGAAAACTAACTCTCTATCTATCTTAAGCTTTTAAGATAGATAGGTTTTACGTTTTATTATTTTTAATTGAGGACAACCATAACCTTGCTCCCATCCAATGTCCAAAATAGGTTGATGTGAGGGCCGAGCGGGTGTCCTGAGTCTTGCCAGGCTCACCTGACTTGACTCTGTCTAATGCCTTTGTGAGAGATGCACTTTGCAAGGAGGCCATTAGCGGTCTAATGAAACTCTAAACTTGCCTGACAGAATAAGAGCACAGCAGGGCCGCTGTGAGTGCCTGCGTGCTGTGTGTTAATTGAGATGGACTGTTCATTATCATTGCTTAGTTGCTCACAGAGAAGCTGGATTCTAATGATAGTTTTAGAGTTTGCATGCAGCAGCAGACATACACATAACACACCAATTAATGTTAAAGTTGAGGCAGCTCCTGTGGAACATCATTTGTTTTTTACCCTTCAAGTCTACTTCAAAGAAGAGTTTTTAAAGACCATGAGTCTTTTAATGTAGGACTTCTGAAATCGGAGGGGATGTTGACCTTAATACGTGATGATCAGGGTGGGAAATCATAGCAGAAGATGAGTCCAAGGAAGCAGATCAGCACGGCTCGCTGGCCAACCTGGACTCCTCGCCTGGTACCTCGGGACACAAGATGGGTCATGGGTCCTCTGGTAAGTGAAACATGGTTTTCATAAATTAATCATAACGAGTGCAGTATCGTGGAGTCAGAGTGCGTGCCGGTTCCTTCACTCAGTTAAAGCTGTAAACTGGCTGCTTATTTCTACTAAGTGATAAAACCTGATCGATACAGTATTTTTTATGGAAAATATACATTATCAATTGTTTAAGGTTTTGATGAGATAGATCCTCTTATATATACATATATATGTACATCCTTATTCAACATAATTTTTTTTTTTTTTTGACATAATCCGTTTAATTGGTAAAGCACTTCAAAGCAAGGTCTGTTTTTGTTATGGTTTCAGAATGTGCAGCTCCTTTTAAAATAGCACAGATTGCTCTTGCTATAGACCTGACTGTACAAATATTTCTTTGATACTCTCCTCACCTTGCCAAAGGTTGCAACGATTTCCTTCTTCATCTTCAACGTGCCTTGTCACTCTCAATGGCCTCTGCCTCAGTGGTCTGAAATGGAAATAGAGTGAACCCAAATATTAGTTACTCTTTGGCTTTAAGATTATCCTTCCCTCTAGATTCCCCAGAAGACCTTCTTGGCTCCAAAAAGCATAATTATTTATTACACTTCCACTTCATCGAGGGGTGTACACAAATACACAAATATTTCTTTACAAAAAAAGTGGTAGCACAGTATTGTATCAACACTTTAAGAACAGAATTTGAAAACTGATTAACGTCTTGCGATGGGTAACAAACAGCAATGTCGGAGTATAGTTGTTATTTACCTTTTCAGAGAGTCTGTTCACATTAATCTTACCTGGTTTATGCCATATGAGACAATATCCCTAACCTTCTCACGACTGTAGTCTCTGTGACCTAGATCAAATCCCACCAAGTGTTCCAGCTGTTTCCGTCTTTGTGTCCACGTTAATATCACTAATGTGCGTTCCACATGGCCAGCCCAACGAGACGAACTGAGGGAGATCTTCAACGACATCAGCAGCTCCAGTGAGGATGAGGAGGACGAAGGGGACCGGCACGAGGACGAGGACCTGAATATCATGGACACGGAGGATGATCTGGTCCGACAGCTCCAAGAGAAACTCAACGAGTCTGATTCTGCACAGCATGAAAGTGATAGAAACAACCAGATAGGTGAGTTCCACACAAATCAGATTTCCAAGTCTGAAAACAGTGGTGGAATATTGTAAATCCAACAGTTGAAACTATATGACCTTTTGATGTTTTACCATATTGCAGGAAGTGCGTATTTCTGTACATCTGTTGTAAACTGAAGCATGTGCACATTGTTCTATTGTTCTGGAAAGCGTGTGGTGTAACGAGGTGGAGGGAGGGAGTGCAGAACAAATCTTTCATGAATGCAACTTTGTGTGAATGCTGATTCGCTTGCAGTCTTTTCTGTCGTAACGGTCATGGACTAAGAATTTGCTTGCTGATTTCAGAACAGACTTGTTTGCTTGTAATAAATAGTCTGATATGAAATCTAATAATCCTCCTCAGATACTTGTCAAAGTGGAGATGGAAAAAAAACCCTTAGCCAGGTGTTAGTACTTGATCACAACTGAATTTTCTAGGTCAGACAGCACACACTCATGCGTAGCCGTACTTTCACTTCAGTGCACGTGCTGCGCTCGCCCACAGAGAGGCAAACACCAACAGCACTCCTCCTCAAATAACCCGTCTGACAGGTGTTGTGGCTCAGCGTGCAGCTCAGACAGCTGTCCAGCCTGACAGCTCAATGCTTCCTTATCTACATACATGGAGTTGTCCGTCAGCAACACCTCTGGTCAGCTCCACCGGAGCAGCCCAGCGGAGCCTTTCATGATGCGCTAGAGTCAGCCTCTGTCTGTTTCTGGCAGACCTGCAAAGTTGTGATAAATGGGTCTGCGAGGACTCCTCCCAGATAGATTTTGCATATCCGATGGCCTCTCTCAGAGGTTTGAGGGGCAGTTTGGAAGAAGCACAATTAGCTTGGAAGATAGTTGATGATGTATGGAGCTACAGGTTGTTGTTGTGAGGCACTATCACTTTGGCTGGATTTAATGAGAACCCTCTGTGGAGCCCGGAGCAGACTGATTTAGTTGTGTCTTTTAGTGCTTTGGCCTGCTGGCTTGCATCCTTTTAAATGGATTTGTTGTTCCCATTAACCGCAATTTGTCAACTGAATTGGAGGCATCCTTGTGGTTCAACAAGCATACACGGTGTATCTTCTTATCTTTATTGCTTTGTCAGTGAAGTGTTGCATTCAAATTATGTCACATCTTATGTCTACTCTTCTCTGCACAAGAAAGCTTAAGCAACTTGTTGTCTGAGTGACAGTAGTAACGCGCTAACCTCCTGCTGTTTCCCTGCAGTTATGGAATACCAGTTGCAGATCAATAGCGTCAAAACCAAGCTTCAGGACACCCGTGCCCGAAAGAAACAGCAGGAAGAACTCATCATGAAAGTGGAAAACCAGGCCCTCAAAGTAAGCAATGGACACACTCACACTGATCTTTTTTCTCACTTATTTAGAAACTAGGTCTGCATGTACAGCAACATAAACAAGCACATGCAGATGGGCATGGAGGAAGAAGTCTTCATGCAGCATAAGTTCTCTCAACAGTGATGTGAAAACATAAAAACAGCTTATTACACAGTGTTTTTTACATTGATTTTGTGTTTTTCAAGCCTTGAATAGTACATGTGTCCCATCAGCCCTCTAATATACAAGCATTCTATGTGATTAAAAAGTGGCATTAAAATGAATTATTTTGCCAAGCGCTCTTTGGTGGGGAGTGAAAATGAGCGGACACGGCCCTTTTTTACTTTGCCATTCAGAGCTCTCGTTGACCGTTGTTTTGGGACCGTCGAAGCCCAATCTCCAGTCGTTATTATCACAGTTGCAGGGAAAAGGTCAGCTGTCTGTGACTGGCATTCCAAGTGGCCTTTCTGTCAGAGAGGAGATGGTGACATGAGCAGCCCAGGCAGACACATTTAACGCCATCCCAATTTAATGAGGCTCAGCGTGTCAACTCGAACAAATCGTGTTTGTCTCTCTCTCTTCTCACAGAACCGCTTCCAAGCTTTGTTGGATGAGATTATCCAGCAGGAGGAGCGGGAGATGGAGCAGGTGAGAACTTTTTCCCTTCAAGCCAAGGACCAGTGCCTCGCTGTCAACTCTCTACAGCTTTCAGCACTTTACACAAATTTATCTTGTATGAATGTCAAATACCATGTTAGCAGATGGCATTGTACTTGCTGTCCTTTTGAGAGCCAACAATTTTCATGCCTGATGGCAAATTCAATCACGCAAAATTGAATTTGTCAGCAGCGGAGTCCTTTTTGCAGCTATGGCATAGTGGCCGCCGACTGTCTTTGCATTGTTGTTCGTATTGACAAATGAAGGCCGCGAATTAATGTGAAAAGACATGTTAATCATCATCCACTTACCCTCCAATTACACCCCGGGGCTGTCGGGCATCAATCACCACTTCTATGTTCTGCTCCAACAGCTGGCCTCCCTGCAGGAGCAGCTGGACTCACTGATAGAGAAGTGACCACCAGGGGGCAGCCTCATGTCATCTTCAGCCTCACATACACACACATGAAGAGGAGGAGGAGGAGGAGGAGGAGGAGGAGGAGGAGGAGGAGGAGGAGGAGGAGGAGAAGAGCCTTCGTCAAGGAAGGAAGGAAGGGGTGTTTATTTGCTGACTTGCTGTGTCATTTTGTTTCAGTTCATCATTTCCATACAATACGCATACAGCAAATTGATTTATGTATTAAAAGTCAATGTTTTTTTATTAAGTTGAATAAATGTGTTTATTACTGTATGATTGTTTATGAAGTATTTGATTGGCTTCAGCTGTGGATACTTTAGCTTGGCATTGTAAGTGCATGTAGTCTTGGTCAACTCAGTTTGTGTATTTCACAACCCCGTATGAAAGAAACTGCAGTAATACACAGATGTCAAAGAATTGGAAACTGTCATTATTTTTGCATTTGGGCAGATTGATGTTGGTCGTAAAAAAAAATATTTTTTCTGTAGGTGTCCATTTCTATTGACATTTCCTCAAAATGATAAACACAGAAAAACAGAAGTCACAACATCTTTAACGTAATGGAGTATATGGACGCTATTTTAGTTGCTATGGAGATATATATATATATAAATATATATATATATATATATATATATATATATATATATATATATATATATATATATATATGATATTTTTAGCCTCTCTCACCTGCCTTGCTAGACTAGGAGGAGGGTACAGGTTGAATTAATAAATGAGCAGCAGGAAGATGCGTCGTCTCAAAGCTGGACATACGTGGTTGTCAGAGGACGGTGACTTTACAAACATGATGCTCGTATAGAATATGTCGCATTGCTGTAAATTACAGTATATAAAGGAGTCACGTCGTGCGACCTTAAACATCAACAACATCCATAAAATGGAACATATACATTACAGCAGCAGTAATAATAAAAAACGTAATATATAATAGTAAAACACTGACATAGAACATTTGACTGTACTATGACTACTTTTACTTTATTTACTTTTAGTGCATTTTGCTGACAATACTTGCATACTTTTTTACTTTACTAAGGTATGTAATGAAATACTTTTACCTGTAGTGGAGTATTTTCACACTGAGGTATTTTACTCAAGTAAAAGCTTTTAACCAATCACTTTCAACCAATCAGAAGACAGCTTACTAAAGTCAGAATTGGTCCTAATTAAGCATACTGCAATGCAACTATTGAGCAGCTTAACTTGGCAACTCAAATAAATGTGTATTTTGTTTGTGTAGATAAAAGAGGTTATTACAAAAAGTGCTGCCCGTTCAAATTAGAGCTGAGATGATAAGTCGATTTATTGATTAGTTGACCAGCAGAACACTAATAGATGACTATTTTTATAATCTATTATTTGCTTGTGTAACTTTTCAAGCAAAAAAGCCCAAAATAAACTGTTTCCAGATTTTCCAAAGAGAGGATTTGCTGCTTTTCTTTGTCTTATGTGACCAGAAATGGACTGAACATCTTGACATTTTATGGAGGCATCTATTAATTGAGAAAGTAATAGGTATATTCATCAATAATTAAAATAAGTGTGAGTCCCAGCCCTAGCTCAAATTTAAGTAGTGTTACTTCCTGTCCACTCTCCTGTTTGACGTAAAGGTCTCCCACCATGACCGAACGGCTGCGTCACTAACCCGTCAGATCACCTTCCAGAATGATCTTAACTTGTTCGAGACTGATCTAGGCTTTTCTTGTGGGCCCGGTGGTCATCCCTGCATCTCCTCCGCCTTTCTGCAGGGATTGCCCACCAATCACAAGGGTAGGCAAGAGATTAGCTCCCCAGATTAAAGTGTGCACCTCCAAACCCTACCTAATCCTACCATCTGTCAGAGAGCAGCTAACCAGCCAAGACTCTCTCTCCACTGCGCTAATTAAAAAGCCAGAAGAACACAGACCCCGAGAGGAAACAGCAAATCTCCAAAACACACTTTTTCTGTCGAGACGATGGAGGAGACGTACCTTCTCAACCATGTGGGAGTCAGGAAGAAGATTCTGGCAGGAGGCACAGGACCGCTGCCACACTTTGCACCTGGGACAAAGGTAGCATTCAGAGTTATTCTAAATAATGCTAAATTCAAACGAGGCAGGATAGGGAAGTTGTCCTTGTGTGGTTGCCATTGTGATGTATTAATATTCATCGTCTATTTTTAACCATATGTTGCATTGCCCACTTCAATTAGATTCTCTTGAATTATTCATGAAGTGAGGGAATTTATTCTGTATTTGGCTCTTACACACAGAGCAAACATTTGGTCAACCAAATTGCAACATGTTTTTGGCACAGTGTCTGAGTTTCTGTTCATCACTGATCCGCTGGTTGCCGACTTTTTCCCCTCCTTGTCAGATCCAGCCATATGGCACCAAGCCTGGACACTGTGACAAACATTTTCCATGACAAGGCCAGCATGAATTTACCTGTGTGTGTGTGTGAGTGTGTGTGTGCGTGTGCGTGAGCGCATGTGCACGTATGTGCGCGTGCGTGTGTGTGTGCTCCCTCAGTGAGGTGATTCCGAGTTGCTCACACAGTTATCATACCATTATACACAATCTGTCAAGCTATAAATAGAAGGTTGCATGAAGCCAACCTCATTTTACAGACTGTTGCTGAAGGCTTTGTAAGTCTTCCACATGCACACAAGCAGATGGAACATCATGAAAACCAGCATGTAGGTATTACATAAGAAGTGTAGGACATGTATGACAGCATTCAGTCAAATACATTTTTTAAAATAACTTAATATAATTAAGCTTAAGAAAAACAGGAAATTGTCAACAATGTTAATCGCCAATTTGGTTCTCACGTCTGTTTTGTTCTATGAGATGTACAAAACAAGGCCAGAAGGAGCAATATGAACATGTGTATATGAACATGTGTATACATAAATTATTCATTGTCTGAAAATCAACCTTCAGAAGATTCTTTAATACTAAAACTTGATTTGTTATAAAGGTTAAAGAAACAACGTATATATAGCCAAACTGTTCACTACTTTTATATTTTTTTTAGTATTTGTTTAAGTATATTTTGTTGATGAATGGTTTAATTTTTTTTTCCACTCTAAAACTCTTTCTATCCCGTGCTCTCTCTTTCCATCCAAGCTGGTTTTCCATTTCCAGACGCTGCTGGACAACTTTGAACGGACGGTCGTTGATGACAGTCGACTGGCTGGCAGACCGGCCGAGATCTTTTTTGGAAAGATGTTTAAGATGGAAGTCTGGGAGAACCTGCTGGCGTCCATGAGGGTCGGAGAGGTGGCTGAGTTCTGGTGTGATGCCATTGTGAGTTGAACTACACACTTTACACACAGATATTCGGCCCCTACGAGAGGTCCTAATGAGTGTTCATGAGCGAGGAAGAGAAGCCTTTGCTCTTCATTATGATTCACACAAATCAACCTTCTGAAGCCTCCTACATGTTTAGTATTATAAACACAACAGAGCAATCTTAGCAACGTCTAGTGCTTTTCCTTCTGGAGAAAAATGTCATTTGCGAGTTAAATTGTAGCCATTTTTCTTGTGTTTTCCTTCAAGGACTGATTGGCGCTGGCATGCAGCATCAGGGGGTTAGCATGATTAAGTCCTTCTATGTCTTGTTGCAGACCCGTTTAGGTTTTTGTTGATGAGTTAATTTTGCAGCACACAGGCTTGTACCCCATCGTGTCCAAGGGAATGAGGCTAATCGCTCAAGGGAAAGACCCACTGGAGGGCCAGAGACACATGTGCGGCATGGGAAACATGTTCCACTATCACTCCACTGGTTTCCCAGAGCTGGATGAGCTAATGAGAACTCCTCAACCACTTATATTCATCATGGAGCTGTTGCAGGTAAGCACCAGTGGAAAAAACTCTGGATGTAACACTGATTAGCGAAAAAAAAGATGAGAACAATTATATAGAACAATTTGATCTTTTCTCAGATGTCAGCATCTGTAAAGATAAGCACATGACGTATACCTATTCAAGCCAATCCCTTTCAGGAAGTGAGACACTCTTACAAACGTTTTGTGATCTTCACTGACAGAAATGTGAAGTTCCGCTCTACCTAAAATATTCAGTTTTGCAATGATATTTCACCCAGAACAAGCTAGAAACTCACGAGGGAGGCCAGTAGCAGCAGCAAATTAACATCATATCAATTTCAGATAGTTCCCCATTGTTTTTCCGTCAAATTGACAACTCTTTCAATCTCAGTGTTGGACGATGTACTACTTTCCTTGAGTGGAAGCAACAATTGTAAAAATACTCAGTTACAACTTTGAATATATCATGTTTTATCATAAGTAACTTTAGCACTTTAAATTGAAATAAAGAAGGTTAAAAAATTAAAGAGGTACTTACTTTCTTTCCACCACGGCTATTCTCTGTACCTGTTCATTTAATTGTGCTTCCATCAGTGGAGCTTTTCTCCCGTTGACTATTTTTGGCGTATTGTGTTTTCCTCCTGCCCCTGCGTCTTCCAGGTGGGAGACCCCATGTCCTACCAAAGAGAGTCGTGGATGATGGAAAAGGATGAGAAGCTGCAGACAGTGCCAATCCTGCACATGCAGGGCAATTTGTTGGTCAAGCAGAGCAAGTACAGAGAGGCTGCCAGCAAGTACAAAGAGGCCGTCCTGCTGCTGAAAACAGTCCAGTCCAGAGTGAGTGACGGCTTGAGGAAGAAAGATGGGATGGAGGGTGCAAAATGAGTGATGTTCAGGCTTGTTAATATTGAGGTTTCCTCAGGATTTTAGGTTTTTGGGACATGCAATTCCTGCTCTTTTCCAGTGGGAGATTCCTGTTTTCCTCTGCTTCGATGCATCCCTGATTACAGGCAGTGGTGGGGTTTGATGGCTGGCAAAGGAAAGAGGAAAGAAGCGCAGTGGAGCACTGTCGAAGATGAGAGGAGGATATAAAGATGGGAAAATAATGGAGGGAGAGTTATGTATGAGATATTTTAATAAGAGAGTGTTGAGCGTGAGGAGGATTTTTGGCAACTTTAAACATATTCACAAGTGTGATGTTGGAGACTTTCCGATAGTTGGCCTGTGTACAGGTTTGAGCTAGTAAAGCTTTTGGGCATCCTTCACTGTCCCAATGTCATGTCATGTTTGAGTCTGTGTGAAAATATTCAAACCTACAGCATTCAAATATATTATTAAAATATGTGAAGAAGTTGCCAACAAACACAGCTGATTATGCTCTTGTTCCTCCCTCTGTGTAGGAGATGCCGGGTGATATAGACTACATTAATTTAGGTCGAATGATCATCCCTCTGGAGTTGAACTACTGCCAGTGTATGTTGGAGCTGGAGGAGTATTATGACGTTATAGAGCACACCACCGAGCTGCTGGAGAAACACAAAGGTACACGCCTGGTTGGAGTCTGCTCATTTATTCTGAGTACGAACTAATCCTCAGTTTGACACTGAAACACATTTTTTATTTACCATTTCCAAGGAGAGTTGATTGTGTCTGTCTAACCCATAACGTATTGCTTGTACAGACTAAATAAACAACAGATACCGTGTTAATTATTGAGCTTTTTTTCTATACTAATCTAAGTGTCTCTTGGCACTAAAGCCCTCATTAAGACATGTTAAATTCCTTATACTAAGCTAACTATAACATCTCGTGGCTTTAGAATTACAAATATGAGACTAACTCATAGCAAAAAATACGTAAATAATAATAACTTTCTAAAATGTCCAAGTATTCTTTGTAACGATGTACATGAACAGCTGCTTATTGGTGAGAAAATGAACGCTACAATGGTTACAGTCCCTGGATAGAGACTTAAACAATAATTAAAACATGATATAAAAAGCTGACAGGGTGGGTCTGCGCCTGTGCTGGCCCATTTTAGTGACGGTTGCATGTTGCGGCTGTGTATTCATTGAGAGTGTAGGAGAGCTGTGGCTGACATTACAAAGGGCTTTACAGTTGGAGCAGCCCTGGGCATTGTACTGTCATACCCATGGCTACTCATATAATCCTAGAGGAGCTTGCATGCTGGCACTGTCTCCACTTCAAAGCCTTATGAATTATGCCCCTCACCCAGAGACAGGATCCACTGAGGCAGCCTTTATTTTACCCTCTGTCCCTCAGCCCAGATTCACAATTTTATATTTGTCTTTGTGTGTGTGTGTGTGTGTGTGTGTGTGTGTGTGTGTGTGTGTGTGTGTGTGGCAGGAGGAAGTATACAGTCATGAATGTGTGTGACGCTGTGATGTTTGTGCTTGAGCTTGTGTGACAGGAGGAGGAGGGGTGTGTACTAGTTTAAGGTTGATGAGGTTATGGGCAGGAGTTCCTGCGCTCCACTGGCCCAGTAATAGCTATCGTCACGAGGCTGCAGCCCTCTTCATTGAGCTTTTAAGAATGATTCTTCCTATTCTTCCTTCACCTTTCTCTTCTTCTCCTTGTCTCCTTTTTCAATGTCTTTAGTTTCCCCTTTCCAATCCTTTTCTACCTGTAGTTGTCCCCCCTGTCATCAAACTCGTGGTGTCTGTATCAGGTAAAGTCAGCCATCCTACTGCTGTTTCATCCCTTCAGCTCAGTTGTTCTTTAGAAAAGCGCCCAATGGTGGCTCGCTGCAGTCTCGGCTACTGCCAGAGGCAACAAAGAAATCTGTTTAAATGTTGGCTGAATGAAGATTTAGCGTGGAGGGAAATTAAATGCAGAGAAAGAGAGAAACTGAGCTATCCGTGAAAATCTAACCCAGCACATGAACCTATTCTGCTGCAACAGAGGACTTACAGTGTGGATGTGTGAGAAATGTTTAAAAAGACTAGTATAACACTTTGGGAAATGTACTTTTACTTCATATTAAACAGATAGATACCAGAGTGGAATACATTCCCAATTTAAAGCAAGCACAATGTCAAACTTTTTGTTTTAGACATAAGGTTTGAGTGAGGGAATAAATAAATGCAGCATGTGTGCATTTTTGTTTTGTTTTTTTGTTTTGCAAAGTCTGGGCTGCTGAGAAATACACACACTGACAGTACACATGGTCCGAATATGTCTTACATCGCTACAGCAGGTTTATTATTCAATATTTCAAGATTAGGGCAACAACTTTCTCATATATATCCACATTTCTTGTTTTATTATTTCAGACTGCGTGAAGGGCTACTACAAGAGAGCCAAAGCCCACGCTGCCGTGTGGAATGAAAAGGAAGCCCGGAGAGACTTCAACATGGTGGCCCACCTGGACATCACTCTGGCGTCTCTTATTGGCCGAGAGCTGAAGGCCCTGTCAGACAGCATGAAGGAGAAGTACTGGGAGGAGAAGGAGCAATACTGGAACAAGCTGGAGACAAAGGAGAACAACAATAAAGAGGAGGGACGTGATAAGGATGAGGAAGAAGAAGAGGAGGAGGAAGACAATGGAAAACAAAAAGACAGTAAAAGTGTGATTACAGAGAGTGAAGATGAAGTGGGGGAAGAAAAAGGTAAAGCACTATCTCCATCCATCCTTTGTGCTGAAGGTCATAAAGAGGAACCCGGGGGAAATAAGGTGACACCAACTGAAGGAAACGATAACGAAGAGGAAGCGAGCGCTTCTGAGATCAATCCAAACACTGCCACGGAAACAGAGGGGAAGGACTGGCAGCAGATGTTACGACTGGTCATGTTGCTGCAGAAAGAAGGAAACTTCCTCATTAAAGAAAATCAATTTCTAGAGGCTTCTGAAAAGTTCACGGAGGCCATAAACTATGTGGACACCCTTCAGAATATGGTTAGTGTGATTGATTACATAGGGAAGTGTAATAATCTTGTATTTTCTGGTAAAATGAAATATAAGATAAAAAACCTTTTCAATGATCATCCAGGTGGACGTCAGGATTGATGCTGATGTATTAATAGTCCACTCCATTCAGCGTGATGAAAGGATTGCATGTGCCAGAAAGTAGTCCTACAAAAGGATCGTGGCTCATAAAGTATAATCATCTGTCATTGTTTCTTTTACTGAAAAACAGCTGTGGCATTGTAGCTAGCAAAGTGAGAGCAGAGAAAAGCGCGCTAAATATATCAGCACAGAGATATCACTGTGACAGCGTTCGCCTGTGCTTCTTTTCTCCCTCACTCCTGCCACGCCTCGCTGTCGAAGTTCCCTCGTCCTCTTTTACACAAAACAAACTCCCTCCGCTCGTCAACCCACCCTCTTTCCTCCTCATTTCTCCTAATCTTACAATTCTCTACACTACCGTGTCCCTGTCCTTGTCTTCATCATTCCTCCCTTATCTCTTCTGTCGTTCCTGCTGTCACACTCTTGCATCCCGGTTTCATCTTTTCAACATTTCCTCCGCCATCTATCACCACCACCTCCTCCTTCTCCTCCACCCTCGACAGCCAATCGACTACCACCCACCGTGTCCTCTCTTTGTGCTCATCAGGTGGATCAACCAGGCGAGGACTGGGACTCGTTAGAGAAAGTGCGTCTTCCACTGACTCTCAACCTCAGCCAGTGTATGCTGGAGCTCAAACAACACCAGCAAGTGGTGGAGCTCAACAACAAGCTGCTGAAGAAACATGAAGGTAATATGTGTTAGTGAGAAGTTGAGAGTTTGAGGCAATGGAGGAAACAAAAAGATGTATTTTGATAAAGAAATAGGTACATGACTATATATAAACATGCTCTTTTTTCTGTTATTTTTTTCTTCTTCCACATTTTTTCGGTTTAAAAATATTAAGCTCTGTTTCTAGTACAAATGCCTGGCCCTCAGCCTTCACGTTGCAACAATCCTTTATCTCTCTGTTTAGCAGGGAAGGAAGAAACCAAACATTCACAACCACATTGTTGAGTCTCTCTTTCGTTCCCCCGGCACCCACCCATGGACATCACAGTCAAAAATGAATTCATTGTTTGCTTTGTTTCTGCTATGACTGAATTATTTATAGTTGAGGCTGATGTGAAATGGTTGTTCTTATGCTTTCCTTTTCCCTTCATTTACTTTTCTCCAACTTTTGCCTTCTACTTTTCTGTCTCCTGTCTCACCACTGGTGTGCAGTGCAGTTTTTCATATTTTTTTTTTCTATCTTGCAGCTGTGTTTCTTCTCCTGTGACCTCATGAGGTCTTCACATGTACATGTTTCAGCCATTTATAAGCTTATATTTTCTTCTCCCTTAGGTAACTTTAAGGCGGTGTACCAACGAGCAAAAGCACACGCTGCTTTGTGCAACAAGGATGAAGCCCGGAGGGACTTTGATATGGTGGAGAAATTGGACCCAATGTTCAAGCCCTTTGTCCGCCAGGAACTGAAAAAGCTGGGTGAGAGGGTACGCGTCATGCACATCTGCCAGAACAAGACGTACAAGGAGACAACACAGGAGAAGTGGGGGCCTGGTGGGAACAAGGCAAAGAGTGCAGCAAGAAAGAAAAACGTCAAATGTGCACAGAAAGCAACTAAAGAAAATACTGAAGTATATAAGAAGACAGAAGACAATAAGATAGAAGACGAGGAAAGCTCAGAGAAACCCGCCCCTGCTGAGACCGAGGGAGTGGATGACGCAGACACACAGAAAGATCCAGATGTGGAAGCAGAGCAGAGTAATAAAGAGCTAGAGAGTGAGAGAGCAGAGGGAGAGGGGTTAGATAATGAAAATGTAAAGAGTGTCATGGTTCATGAGGATGGGCAGGACGCACCAGATAATCAAGCGACACATAAAGATAGCGATCCCGCACCCAGCAGCACAGGCAAAGATAATGTAGAGAGCAAGACATCAGCGCAGGATAAGGTCAGAAAAAAGGTCAAGTGCCAATCAGGTGCTGCACCGGGCCCAAGCACAAGCCAAGAGAACAAAGCCACCTGTGATAAGGCAGGACATGGTGGCACTCAATCAGAATAGACCAATGGGATGCAATTGTTTTGAGCAGGATCAAAGGTCCATAGGGGGAAATAAATAGACCTTAAACTAACAGCAATATAGATGCAGAAAGTGTGCATGACAGCATGAAAGACAAGTGATAAACGGCTAAGCCTCAAGTCTCAACAGGAAATATTGATTCTGCCACATACAAATCCAAACATAAATACAAGGGGAAACATGTATATAAACATGGCGCCATTCTGAGTGAAGTTTCATTGTTCAGTTCTCAAAGGGACAATGCACTCAGACAAGGAGTTTGCCAAATACAAAGTTTTTATTTCTGTACACAAAGAGTAAAAAGCAGCCAGTAACCCACTTGTTATTACAATAAAAAGCCTTTCTTCAGAAAACTTTTCATACAGATTAAAAACTCCAGAGAAAAGACAGCAACAAGTGTTTGAGCGCTGGACATTAACAGAAAATCAAAACCATTAAAACAATAAACATTTGAATGGTTAATGAGGTATATTAATGGTGATCATAACAAAAAAACAACTCAGTTCACCAATAATGTATGAGTGCATGTATACATGTATTAGTGTTATCAACACCTTGTTTGAGGTTAGATGATTCATCGTCATGTGAGAGGTGACACAGAAGCGTAGATGCGTGATAGCAGACATGTGGTGAAACCAAGAGAGGGGAGTAATGAGCGTTAGCGTGGTGGCTACATGCAGTAGCAGAAGTCTGGAGAGACACGGCGGTGTCCTCTGGGGTGACTCTCGCCTCTGTGGAGGGCCTGTTTCTTCAATCACAGAGCTTCAGTCACACCACAGGGAGCAGGTTCTGTTTCAGCGGGTGCAGGGAATATAGGGCGCCACTACCAGTATAGAAATTAGTGCATGGATCAGACGATCACACAGTGAAAGAGAGATGACTCTTCTGCAGCTGGATGACCGTCGACGCTGGTGTCAAAGAGCAGCGGAGTGAAAACGCGGGGGCAAACTGTGTCATTTCACCGCCTGGTGTATTTATCTCAACCTGCCTCCTCTATATTGCCTTTAAATAAACAGGACCAGTGTTGACAGGCAGCCCCATGGGGAGTTCCTCTGCTTCTTTTTCACACTCTGTCACTGTTACATCATTCTGTTGATCCACATACGCATATGGAGTTAACTGTGATCGTCAATGTGTAATGAGATGTGTGAATACCAATAAATTGCTTGTCATGGCTTTTATTTGTTCACCCACGAGCCAAGTTGCTCCTCTTTGTTCCCGACTTCTGAGAGTTTCACCAGAGAACAATCTTCAGTGACGCTGGAGATGGATTCAACTGATGCTAATGACGATCTTCAGCAGCTAAACAGCAACAGGATTCAATGGAGGTGGAAGTGAACAAGAGAAGAGTGCTCTCTATCGCTTCCCTTAAGGCTATTAGTATTTGTATTATGAGCGGCGCATCACCTTTCCAACTCGCAAACCTGTGGAACCGCGTCCTTGGGGACAGTTCCCTAGCAACAGTATCAAAACTAACAGGCAGCAAGTGCTGAGGAGGAAGCTGTGTAAAATATGAGCGCCGGGCGCCTGCAGGGCGAGCCTGTAATGAATGCAGCACATGGGTTTGAAACTTGTGAGTGAGGTCAGAGTGTCATTTAAGGTCTGAGATGAATTTCTAATCCCTCTGTTTTCTGTGGGAATGAGGCGGTATGATTTGCTGAGAAGCACAAAGCCTGCTTGTTTCAGGCATCCAGCTTCTGGAGATTTCGCAGTGGCAGGACCATCAAAGTGGATCCCTCCCACCAGCCCTGTAGCAATCGATGGATTGTTTTTTCATTCCACCTTTTCACTCTCATTTCTCAGATCTTGACTCCTTCCAAGTACCCATAGCGTCACGGGTTCAATCATAAAAGCCCTATGTAACTGTTTTCGACGTATGGATGCACACTTTTCCATTGCTCCTGTTCCGGTTCCAGTTAGTAACAGTGTCACATAAACTCACACTCCTGATGCAATCGCCTTCCCTGAATGTAAAAACACGATGAAAAAAGAAGTCCAGAGAGACAAACTCTGTTTTTCAAAGGGACTCAGTTTGGTTTTAAGGCATTGGATGACTCTGCTGTGTCTGAGACAGAACGCACCCTACAACCCTGATACAATGAGGGCAATGATATATCAACCACTCGCCTTTTTGTACGTCTAAAAGCAATTAAGCGTTAGAAACGGACAATTAGGGATGTTGAATCAATAGCTTGTGTTCTATTCAAATCTATTTGGAGAAGAGGGCGATCTGTATGATGTCTATATAGGACCTTGGTCTGGGGGTGAGCCTTGTTCCCCCAGCAGCGTCTGGAATTGGCCTCGCAGAGAGAGAAAGAAAGCTTCAGCCTTGCAGTGCCATCGCCTGGAGCTCCTTCCTTCTCTTTCTTCGCACACAGCAGGAGAAGATCCCAGAGTCGACGCCCGCATGCTGATATTTATCGGCAGACATTTCCCTTTAACAAAAGCCAGTTTCAGCCACAACACAAATTGCCTCAAAACTGAGAACGTGCCTAAATCCCTCGAGCCAAAGAGATTAAATGGATCTCCATTTTCATGGATATGTCTGTATTTTTAGTGATGCAGCATGGCACATGTTATTGATCATGCAGGGAGCCATTTATACGCACAATGAGGAAAGCGTGCATTTTAACCAGGGAGTGTAGATGTAGCAGCGTGTGTGTGTGTGTGTGTATGTGTGTGTGTGTGTGTGTGTGTGTGTGTGCATGTACAGTGAGTGCAAGAGGCTCTGTATGAGCGTAAAGGACTCACTTAAGAGAAGGGAGCAATGCGAGCGACAAGCAGTTTGAGAGGATTAGAGGAACACAGTGTGTGCATACAGAGGCGCTGTGCTAGCGGGCACTTTGGCTGTCTTAAATAAATCATGGATTTAACTGATGATGTGTCTTTCTCACAAAGTAAATAAGCTCGTCGTGGGTGCTGTCAACTCCCTGACAATCTGCACCGCACAACCACATGAATTGCAGTCAGCCCAGCCCTGATCTGATCTAGTTTACTCGAGCGAGCTTTGACGTGCCACCTCCTTTCACAAAACAAAAATAACAACCATGATCAAAAAAAAAAAACACCGACGATACAGGCAATCTGACAAAACAAGGGGATATTCTCCTTATTCCTTTTTTCTTGTTTTTTTTTTAAAGTTCTCCTTAAGGAAAGTCCAATTTGTGCTGTGGACATATATAACTTCCCACCTTCTATCAACTACACAGGTACTGGTAAGCACAGTGTCTTGGCTGGGCATGTTCCTTTACTTTAGTCTCTCCCTGACCTGCTGCTAATGTTAGTTTCCTTTGGCTCATCAGCATGGTGTCACTCAAGTGATGAGGCCTGGCCAAACGGACATCAGCGTGAGCCTTTAGCAGTTTGCATGAGAAGGCTTTTAGTGCACAGATTCCAGTAGAGGGTTAGCTCTGGGTATCATAGCTGCTGCAGTGGTCACAGGGCCGGCTGTACTGTGGCCCGACCTCAGCCGTATGGAGCTCCTCCCTCTGCCATCAGGCTTCCTTTCAGGCTTTCACTCCAGGCCCACCCGGGGGTTAGATGTGTGAGGTGGTGCCTGAAATTAGGAAAGAGAAGAGAGTCAGCGAGAAGGAAAAAAAAAGCTTTTATAATTTCAGTAATGCATGCACAAAGCTGAGCAAATGTTATTGGTTATAACTGAGGAGGCTATAATTATGATAATCCCTTTCTTTGTTCAAGCTACAAGCGTTGGACTGCCCAGCAAATTGTGTTTGAAATGTAAAGGGACGGTTTGCAAAGTGTGTGACAGTGACGCTGTCTTCCTCTGTGCTGCTGTGTCTCTTTATCGTACTCCTCCTCCCTGCCAGTTAATCTCCCCGCCCCGCCCCCGACTATCGACCCACAGCAGTATATATTTGCTCTCCTCTCCATCTCTCACTCTCCCGCGGGTGATGGAGGAGCAAAGAGTTGGTCTCTGAAGCGCGGGGTGCTGCTGCTGCGCTCCGTGCTGCTGTAGCAGAACTCACCCGGTTCTGAAGGGAAGACGTTTCTGAGCTGCTCGATGACTTCCTGGAGCTGCAGCACCGTATCCTGTTCGTGCTCCATATCATCTCCTAACACACACAAACACACACACACACACACACACACACACAGAAGGTTACACCTCTATGAATGGTTAGGCGGGGGATGGTTTCACATTCAATGTGTCAAGCCCACTTGGCTGACCTGCTGCTTCGGTGTCGGTGGTCTCTCTGCTGGCCGGCTCCCCGTGACGACCCCCTCCAGAGACAGGAGAAGACAGGGTTGACGGCTCTGATCCGTTGGCTTCCGAGTCATCTTTGGGCTGTTTTACGGAGACACTGATTAACATCAAACCAAAGGTTCGCTCATATCCATCAGCTGCAGAGACATAGTTCCTTCTACGTACAAATTAATTTGATTGTTTGTGGCGCTCAGCTCGCAGCTCTCCACTGGCATCCCTGAGCAGAATTGTAGAAAATGCCTGACAGCTGTTATACAAAACCACCACGTTACTGTGATTTGTGCTTTGACTTTAAAAGATAGGGAATTGCACTGCACACATGAGCATTGCAGACAGACGAGGGGGGAAATCTCAAATCTTAATCAAAGATGTATATTGTAACTCAGTTGTATTCTCAAACATCACATATATGCAACCCACCATCTTTTTGTATTGTTTTAGCAACACTGCGGCAATACTCAGGAGGTGAGTAAGTTTAGTAGTTGCAGTGAAATCTTCAGAGATTAGGAGGAATTCATACATAAACTTACATGGACTACAAAGGCAGAATTTACTGATTGTATTGCAGAAATGAAACTGTGATCTTGTCCCAGGAGAAAAGAAATTAAAACGCATTTTATTCACCCAGAAATGTGTACTTTCTCATCCTCTTTACTTTCCAAATATTTAACCCGATGAAGCATCCTGCGCCTCCTTTTTAAGTGTCTCTCTCCCTCGTCACTCACTCCTTTTGCTTCCTCTTTATTCAGCGAAACAATTTACATCTGAACTCCCTCGACTAACAATTTACACTTTCTCGCTGTGTGTGTCAGCTCCCACGCCGCTATCCATCTCTTTCTCACACCTTGCCTTGAGACTGCAGTAAATCCTTTTATAACACGCTCAGAATGTCTGAAGGCCTATTCTCTTTCTATACAGCACTTTCTGTATTCCCTTCAGGTATTTCAATCTTGCCATAGTATATTGTCAAAGTTAAAAACATTTTCAGAGCAGCTGTCTATTTTTTTCACAAGTCTCTTCTTTCCTTTTTTATACATTGTGCTGAATTTCCATGAAGTATGGACGTACCAACTGTGATGCATACAAATGGGGAAAATCATTCAACTTAAAGTCTTTCCCTTCCTATGCTCTTTATTGAAGCTGCAGCCACAGTTCAGTTAGAAATATAGCTGATGCAGTTAACCAGAGCCCCTTAACAGAGCAGATGCTATTGATGATGGACACATGAGTGACTAAAGGGATCCAACTGTTGACCTTCCTAGTTTATCAGACAGAGATGTCCACAGCAGAGGGGCCCAGATGGCAAAGGCCCAGTCACCTTTACTTACAGGTCTAGATTAAGTTAGTCACCATTAGCCCTACCAGAGCATCTCAAGCAGCGATCAGGATCAAATGGAATTAGCGGATCACAGATATAGGCAGGAGTGTGACCATGCAAGGATCTCAAAGCAGGCAGTAACACCTTAAAATCAAGGGGAGCAAGGATTGGATTGACGTCGTTGCTTCTCTTAGAACGTGTTGAAGTGTGGCAGCAGAGACTTGTATGAATTACCTTTTAACTAATTTATATAGATTGGATTACAGCCTCTTATAAAATAAGGCTTGCTTGTGCTTGGGCGAGAGAGGGGAGCAAGAGGAGAAGGAATCCAGTTTGTAGAAAAAAACACTCTCAGATAAAACAGCTGCTCAGATAAAACAACCACTTACACCGCTGTTGGTTCATGGGGAAATGGAATAATACTTTAAAATAACCTGGTTGCTTTCCAGTCACTCTTTGATCCATCAAAGTGAATGAGCAATGTGAAAGGGATTTACTATTCTGTAACATGTATTTCATATTTTACACCCCATGCACAATAAGGGGGATAGGTTAAAGTATGAATGTATTCACAGCAAAATATACTTAACTGTTGCATGAACAGCCCTAAGGCCCTTAAAAAAGGGCGTTGTCACACCCTGATCGGCCAAGAGGGAAGTGCACTAAACCGCTCTCAATTCTTGATTAAAACCCTCCAATGAAAGCAGGGGAATTGTGACATTCAGCTAAAATAAATTGAGAAAAGTGAATGACAGCAAGTAACAGAGAATGAGACACTGTTACAATATTATACAATTTGATCACTGTTATTGGTGTATTCATTTTGGAAGAGTATTACTACACAATGCAGGGTTTATGAAGCAAATTGAACTATTCCCAAGTAGTTTCCTATAAAGAACAATTATATAACTTTATACATTTCCACTTACATCCAAACGCTGAGCTAACATAACTGTGGTCAGCTAAACATGTTTTGTTTACAAACTAAACACAAATAAGAAGACAAAATAAGACATTTACAATTAATGCATCTTTACTTGGGTTAAAATGGAGCATTTCTTTCTCGGAAATTACTGTAGAAATCAATAAGAATGTGAACACAACTTGAACTTACTGAAATAACAGTTTCAGAACTTTGTCTCTATTTTCATTTAATTACGCAAGTTCTTCCCAGAAACTTTCAGAAAACCATCCGGTCATAGCAGACCTGGAAAATAAGATTACCTGAACTAATTTGGAGGCTAATCATATATTTAGTAGTTACAACTGCTGACAAATATATGCAATGGAGAAAAGTGTACACCGCTTCCCTATGAAATGTAATGGATTAGAAGAAGAAATGCTCCCTAAATACTGTATTGGTAAGTGTACTTGTACCACTGCTCTACTCGCTTCATGACACCCCACCACCATGCCTCTACCTGTAGCAGTAGCTCCCTGAGCCTGCAAAGCTGGGACTCCAGCTGTTTGTTGTGGTCCTCCAGGATCTGCATGCGGGTCTCCAGACGCGTCTTGTGTTGCCGGAGGACCCGTGCCTCGGCCAGGAGCTCCTCATCCTGCTGCCCTCCCTCCGTGGGTGAACCTGGACCGTCCTCTCCAGCCTCAGTCAGCATGGGAACCGCCGCCGCCTCTTCGTGCTTCCACTTGAGCCTTCTGTACTCGCTCTGCAGCACCCTGAGGACCCAGAGTGGAGGACAGATGGAGGGAAAACAGTCAGGCCCACATGCTGGTGCAGAATACCAAACACACAAACACAAAGGTATTTATCCAGCTTCCACCGAGGGGATAACATGTTGTTGATATTTTACCACATGGAGAGCTATCATCGTCACTTTGTGCATGAACTGAAACCAATCATATCTTCCAGCTCCTACATAGTATGTGACACTAAGCATCAACTGATCATCTGTAAAGCCTTTTTAAAAAAAAAAGAAGTGTCGTCACGCCTAAATATCCGGTCCAATGTATGTTCCTGACAATAGCGTCCACATTATCTGTGGTACCACAGACTCCATTTTACATGTGTAATAGTCAAAATGACAAAATTAACACATTTCTTTCTCCTTTAAATTTTCTTCTGACCTGTCTAGGAGCCAATATGTAGAAAAGCGTTGAACTAGTAACCCTTAGAAAAAAGCATGACAAGGTAATAAAACAATGTTAAATGTATATTTTTAAGCTGTTAAAGAAGACATGAAGTCTTCAAGAGCCCCCTACCCCAAACAAAAACAGGATTACAATGTGTTTGTTTCTCGTACTGATGTATTGTTCAGATACGAGCCACATGAGAGCCACAACAGCTGTTATAAACTAAGCCACTGCATCCAAGTCATAAATAAAGACAACAGAGCACACTGCAGTGTTATTACTGAGCTGGGTCAAGGTTGCAGACACCCAAAGGGCACAAGTGTATGTGTGTGTGTAAGTAGCTGGATGTGGCTTTGTGTGTGTGTGTGTGTGTGTGTGTGTGTGTGTGTGTGTGTGTATATGTGCATGTGTGCATGCAGAAAGGTCACAACCGATTTGAAGACGAAAAAATTATTTGTTTGAATCATCAAGGTTGCCTCTGGTACCCAATTAAATGGATAGGAGAAACACATCTGCGTCATTTATGGGAAATGCCTGAGCCTCGTTACAACTAGGACACAATAAATTAGCATTACCATTTGAACTATCGTGTTGAAAAGCTGCTTACAATATTTTACAGAAGTTCTACAAATGGCAACATAGGAGTGCAAAGCCTCCGAGTAAACATCACCATGTCTGTGTTATTTTGCCTTTTGAGATTTATGAATGAAAATCCCTCCCTGAACCCAAACATTTACATCTCTGCTTCATGCTTTAAGACAAGACTTGACCTAAACCTCTTTCTAATCTATAACCAAATTTAACAGTTCTTCATACTTATTTTTTTATTGATGTTTTGGAGTTGGTGTTGATGTGAGTTGATGTGTACTCAATCAAGTTCAGAAGCATTTACTGTGTGTGAAAACAAACACACACTAATGACTCCACCAGGTGAACAAATCAAGAAAAGAACCTTGCTCTACACTCAACGCACCATGACCTAAAACACGTTTCTTTTTCCTGGATACAGACCTGTTCTCGTTCTCCAGGCGGGCCAGGGTGCATTGGAGCTGATCCTTGTCCTGGTGCTCCAGGTGGGCCAGCAGCATGTGCTGTCCGCAGGGTGAGTCATGGTCCAGGGCTGGGCTGGAGTGACGCAGGAGGTACTGATCTTCATCCCTGAGTCCCCCACACAGGAGACAGCACACTGAGCCACCAGCAAACAGCCACCAGCAGCACAAAGCAGAGCCAAGGACGGCATGGGAGAGCAGACGGGCCAAAGCGAAGCAAGGCAAGGCGTGCAGGACGAGGAAAGGTATGACAGGAGGAGACGCAATCAAACAAGTCTGGACGGATTTGGATGGGACACTATGACAAAGGCATTGATCCAGGTTCACGGTCTAGTAATTAAATGTCACAAACTTGGCTCACCACAACTCTAAAAATTCACTCACATTTATTAAAAATGGAAGTATTTTTGCCTGAATATCAAAGACTTTGTTTCCTGATGGAACGGAAAACTTAATGCACAGATCAATGATTGCAGACGTACGGCTTTTAAACAAAAAATACATTTGTGAAGGTTTGACAATTATTTTAATGGAATTTAATTGGCAATTTATATGGCATGATTTGGGCTATGAAGCAAACTTGAGCCAAACAATACATCACATAGGACTATTTCAAGCAGAGCTCTATTGCCTAGAGATGACCAGATGCATCTTAATTGCTCTGCTCCTGTGAGACGAGTTACCTAGGAGATCCCACTTTGATGCATTGGTGGGTTAACGACGATCCGGCTGGTCTGTGAACATATCTCAGCATTTCACGTCATCGATATCCCTCAGAAAGGTTTTTGCTTTCTTCTCATTCCATACTTGTCAAGAACACATTAGAAAACAGTTTAGATACCAATTTGTCTGTCAAAAATGATCCATTTGTAATTACCATCACCACTCACGCACATTATTTTACATTTGATGTGTGTCATCGCTACATTTTCTACTTCAGTTAGTTCGACATCACTGAATTGAAAGCTGTTTTACACCCAATTTAGAATTGTATTGAAGGTAAAGTAAATAGTAGCTGCTATTCTAATCAAATTAACCTACCGTTAAGTTCACTTACATTAAGCTTGTTGACAATACTGTTATGTGAGGATGGAATGTAGACATACAGTTAAAAACATAATAATACATTTATTCTAATGGATTATTTTGAACCCACTTGTGGATGACTGAAGGCTCCATTGATGTATGCATCTAATGATTATTTTAATGTCCAGAAATAAGCAAAAAGGGAACTTGGAACAATGCAGACAGGTAGAGGTTGAAGGCTACAAACACAGGCAGCATGACTCAGTATGATGTCTGCTAAACACCAGCTGAAGGCGCAGATAGCACAGCAGCATGTTCAGAGCCGTGCAGCAGGAAAAACACAGAGGCATTGACGGATTTACAGATAAAGAATGACAAGATGCACTGGCACAAAAGCAGAAAACAGCACTGCTACACATAAGTAGAGTAGAAGTGAAGTGCCGTGCATACAAACACACTCTCAGGCATTGATTTATAGACAGACAAGTGCAAATATTATGTACGTGCACTGATATACGAACATTTTCGTGACAAAGCTCCATCCAAGCAACACTCAATACATGCACATGGCAACAAAGCCATTGTGAGCTTCAGCGGCACTTATTCCAGGAGTAAAAAGCACTGCTTCAAAGTGGTGTAGTTTTATCAAAGCCTCACACTAGCTGTTAATGTGGTGTCAATCACAGCCTTCTCTTATAAATAATGAGCACACTACACACACACGCGCACACACACACACGTAGACACACAGAAACTAGAAAACCATAGTAGAAACTATACAGCGAAGGAGGAAATGGTTGGTCGCCCACACAGATGTTAACATAATAAGACATGGACCCACACAAACAACCATTACTGCTCTGTCCACCTGCCACTTTCCACAATGAGGACTCACCTTGTGGCCACCTCATTCACATCAAACATCCTCATTGCTGTTACCTCGCCCTTCAGCCTGATTTCTACAAATACATACAAAAGTGTCCCTCCTCAGCGGGGTTTTGTGGATCTACCCACAGCCACAGACTTTAATCACAGCAGGTCACGTGCATGATGAAATGGGACTTTGTGCACGCTGCTCGCTGTGGGTCATTTTCATTATGTCCCTGATTATTTACGTCATGCTACCCAATATTTCCCTTGTAGTCGCACATATACACAAGACTGAGCACAAAAAGAAGCAATCAATGTATCAAGTGGAAAGACTTTGCACACAAAACACACACATAATCCCAATAAAAGGCTCTGGTTGTAATGAGGGGGGCGGTAGAGTGGGCAGCATACTTACAGACTTTCATCAGGAGACAGGCTATCCGTGAAGAACGAACAATTCTGGCTCTCCATTTCAGCCAATCTAATATATATATATATAGACACACACACACACACACACACACACACACACACACACACACACACACACACACACAAACACATAGACATGTATACAAACAGACAAACAAAAGAGAGATACAAGAGAGGGGATGAGTCAGAGAAAAATGCAGGAACAAGTAAAACCAACAGATTGATGTTATCAACCACTGGGGAGATACGCTCTTCCTCGAACAGAATATAAAACAAACAATCACGACAGTTAAGCTTTTAAGTTGTGTGAATAAGACCAGTGGCCCTTTAGAATTATGTAACGCAACTGTCCACAAACTTGTGTGTTTGACAAGACTGCAGAGAGGCAGAAATTGTTCTTGCCAAAGAGTTTGAGCTGTACAAATGTGCACAAGGAGGGGAGGATAAAATTCTGATGAAATACTGTGCACTGCATCAGCAATAAAAAGGTAAAAATGTGCTGCTGTCCAGCACCACGGACAGTAACTGTTGGTGTGGGTGAAGAAGCGGCGAGTGAGCAGCTGTGTGGCTTTTCAGGACCAAGGACAGGGCCTCTGGTTCTGCATTATGTCCTGCTGACTGCCAGTGGACAGCTGCACTGTGCATGCTGCTCTGTAAGCTGTTTCACTACTATAACAACACATGAATGCTGCAGTAGGGGGGGAAGGAAAAAAATACATGGTGCTTTGATAGCATAAATAAAGAAAAACACATTGAGACACTGAACTCCAATTGCTCCCAACGGTTAGGCCGGTGCCTAGTTAGATAACTTGCTGCCATCAGTGTGTGGGTGTGTGTGTGAATGAGAGGAATATTTGAAAGCACTTTACATAAATGAAGTCTATTTACTAAATAAAAAGAGAGATATATTGGATAAACACAACATTTAGACTGAAAGCGTTTAGCATATGCACTGCATAATTTGGCTCCTTCATACTAAAATAAAAACACACTTAAACTACACTCTCTTACAGTGTGCAGCTTCTTTTCTATATTACAGATAAAATCTTAGTTGTTTGCATATTGTTTATTTTGGCTGCAGCTATTTTGGCTGCAGCTGCATTATTTGGTGTTTCATAGCTATAATACTAATAATGTATTATTATTCTTATTCTTATTAATAATAATAGATATTTATCAAAATATATCCATCTGAATGTTTTCTTTGTGTATGTGTTTGCTTCACCATTATTTTTAATCTTAAAGCATGTATCAGTAACTCCTCCTTCCTCTTGACTGAAAAACCCTCGGATTGTCTACCTACATGTACTGCCTACACCTGAATGCACAAGGCCACCCGTTGACTGACACTTTAAGAAAAAGAAGTGCAGGAAGATATTTTCAAAAGAAGATGCAAATTGAGTCAAAGTGGGAACACCACAAAGTGCTGCAGTCCTGTATCACATGTGATCTGCAATAGTGTTGGATGATCAAAGAGTGGTTTCTCCTTTAAGTAAGATAATGAGAAAGTGCAGAGAACCAAACCACTGATGCAAATGTGGCTGTTCACATACATACATACATACATACATACATACATACATACATACATACATACATACATACATACATACATACATACATACATACATACATACATACGTACATACATACGTACATACATACGTACATACGTACGTACGTACGTACATAAATACATAAATACATACATACATACATACATACATACATACATACATACAAACATACATACATACATACATATGTATGTACGTAAGTACGTACATACATAAGTACGTACATTCATACGCACATACGTACACACACATGTGCCACGTGAAAGCAGCGACCTTAAATCTACACTGCAGTATTCTCAGTACACACATACACACAACACTCTCCATGCTGCATCATCTTTCGCAGAGTGTCGTCAGCTGAAGGACGGAAGAAGGAGGGGTGAGTGATGTAGAGGCTGTCAGGGACACCCACATCACATCCTATCTCTCTCCAGAGTCTGATGACACCATAAAATTGAGAATTTTAGGATTTATCCATGTCCTGTTTTAGGGGGTCCGGCCTGTGAACCTGACCGCTCGTAATTCAACCTGGATCACAGTCCATCAGAAAGCCTTTAGTAACCTGGAGTTTCAGTCAGGGACAACAGCGATGAGAAAGGACAGAGCAGAAAGTAAAAGGAAGTAGTTGCGTGGGTTTGTGTGGGCGTCTTGTGCATATGTGTGCTTAGCTTGTGCTTGTAAATGGATGTGAGAGAAAATGAGAGCGAGAGAGAGACAGAGCGAGGGAGAGCGAGGGAGAGCGAGAGAGGGAGAGGGAGAGAGGAGAAATCCTAACGGAGTTCTAAAAGGTTTTTCAGTATCTTCCTCCCATCTATCCTCTATAAGATGTTGAAGCAGCGCTGATGAAAGGAATGAACTCTACTCCTGCATCAATATGGGGGGAGGGTGGGAGATACACAGAGAGAGAGAGACGATGAGGAGACAGAGGCAGTCTCAGTGTTTGACATGTCTGCAAATCTGGCTTTTCTCACCCCAAACATCAAGTGTCTTATCTCCCTTGAGATGACTTGAGACTACATTATTGCCAGGGATTAACACGTACAGCCTTTTTTGGATGAAGGGCACTTTGAAAGTGACGCATGCGCACGCCCTGATATGTCATCAGAATGTGAAAGATTTCAGACACCGACCCGCCAATGACGACATCCAGTATTTCAATTTCGCCTTGACTTTCCATGAGGGCTCAAAGTGAACGGAGAGTTTCAATGAATAAGTGGGATGAATTCAAACAAAAATTAGAAACAGACAGACTGCTTTGTCTATTTTTATTGTGACAGTTCTCAGATCATTATGAAATGAGCAGAGCAAACTCACTCAATACTTAGACATTATACTGGCTGAAAATGATTCTTTGGCACGCAGAACCAAAATGTAATATTGCTCAATAAATTACACAAGAAAAGGGGAAATGATAACAACTAGAACTGCAGCTTAGTGGTTGTATGCTAACCAGCCAAGTTAGCATACAACCATGGCTGAGTAAAATGTCATCACTTCATCATTGTATTCTGAGAGACATTTGTGTGAATGTGGCAGTTAGCTAATGAATTCTTGAGTTTTGGGAAATGAGAAATGTGTTTAGCAAGATCCCAGTGACCTTTGACCACTAAATCATAATCAGTTCATCGTTCAGTCCAGAAGAAGATTTGTGGCAAATTTGAGCCAATTTCCTTTGGGCCTTCCTGAGATATCCTGTTCACAAGAAACGACGGACAAATCTAAAGCCTAATGCCTCGGACCACGGCTGTTGCGGAGAGCACAATATCCACAGCAAATGATGAAAACGCATGAATGCCTCTCGTTCACCCTTCACTCACACACTTATGGCTGCAGACTACTGAGCCAGGCGCCGGCCTAACCATCCTGAACAGTATTGACATGATGACATGTGGAACCAGGGATCGAACTGATGACCCTGTGATTAGCGGCTGACCCCAAAAGTATGCTGTCCAATTCAAGACAGCGAACACTCCCACTGGATTGGATCAAAAGACCTCTTATTTTGTCTGAGAAAAAGCTTCACAGCAAAGCCATTAAATAAAAGGCTAAACATACCAATAAATACCTATACTTAATGAATTGTATAACTGTTCCTCTGGATGCAACGTTGTGTTCTTGTACCTGGTGTAGCAATATGCAGGACCATGGTAACTCTGCATCTCAACCCCTTCTATTGAACATAATCATCTGTGCACAAAGCTTCACATGTTTCTTCTTCATTTACAGTTACTACCAAAACAAAATATACTCGCTATCGCACCAGATCTGTGGCTACAAATATACTCCAAAACACAATCACTATTTACAAAAATACTCCAAAACACAATCACTATTTACAAAAATACTCCAAAACACAATCACTATTTAGGAAAATACTCCAAAACACAATCACTATTTACTTCTGTTTGAGTAACATTTGCTAAAGCGACAGTGACGGGTTATTATGCCCAGAAAAGTAAGCTTAAGCGGAAGTTCAGTCAGGAAAGTCATTTTCAATCATAATCTCTCTCCTCTTCTGATTACTCTATTAGCTGATTGTGGGCGTTCACTATAAATTACCCGACCACATTCTGCACAATGTCTTTAAGCCAATCACATTGTTGCTGGCAAACTGTTCTCTTCTCTGCTCGTCAGTTATTTCAGCTCAAATCGGATGCGACCCTCCTCCACTCTAGTCACTTCCGGTCAGCATTCAGTCTTGCTCCTCATTCATCATCGGATTGAAGCAACTCCCTTCCTCTCCACCTCCACCAGTGTCTGGGCTCCAGGAGGAATCTGGTTTATCTGACCTCAGCATCAAGCCGCTTGATTATCCCAATTCAGGTTAGAATCCAATCGACAATGTCTTTGGACAATTTAAATTGTATGCCTATCTAATACATTCCTGTTCACTTCTAATGAACTCTCCTGATTGAAATAATACTTGTTTAGTTTTTTAAGATTGTGTAGTAAAAAAATAGCTTCAACTGAGAGACAGAATGTAGATTGGTCTCTCACAGACAAAACTGAACACAAATATAGAATATTGTCAGCATATATCTTTCTTTCAAAGGTGCTCAAAAGACATGTTAATAGTAGAATACAAAAATGTTATATTAGTAAACATGCACCATCTGTTTCTACACCTGTATTAGAGGCTTCATATGAGCAGTAAGTTGTGAACAAATTAATAAATTTGAACTACTTTCAACTACAGTGTGGTTTACATCGTTTATAATTGGTTATATAGTGCTATAAAAAAAAGTGTTTTAGGATAACATCTGAAAGCACAGCCCTGTGATCATAGATTATTGTCTCAAATAAAGACTCTCACTGATTCATTCTCATGCAGAAAAAAAGTTAAAGAAGAAACAAAGATGGCTTCCTGCATGATAAAAGATGAGAGGCTTGCTGTGAGATAGTTAAGATAGAAACAGTGGACACTTGGAACAAAAACTATATTTAGCTGTATTAGCTGTGTTTTCTCAGCAGATGAAGGACGTCTCATTTTGACTAATCACATCAGGTTTCCATTTCTTCTCTTTTAGTTTAATTTGGTGAAGGCTTTTGGTAGCTACAGCCTGATACTGGTTGAGATTGATGTGACCAACATGAATCAATAGTTGTTTGAAGCCAATTGTTCTGTAATTAGCAAGACATGAGTAAATGTAAAAGGATAACAGATAATATATTAAAGAATGGAAAAGAAGAAAGCCTTAGAGAAGAGAGGGCATGAGATAGAAAAAGTGGGAGAAATAAATGTGTGGGTGGGAGACAATAGAAGAGGGGGATCAAAGATTATTTTGAAAGAGCAAAAAAAGGCAAACAGAGAACAGGAGAATGTGGAAAAAAGGGAGCGATACGAGAGGTAAAGAGGACAATTGTTCCTGCTCTCTTGTCGGTGTCTGTTCCCTCGGTTTTGGCAGCCTTTAAAGCAGTTGTGTGTAAGAGCCTCGGGGAAGTAATACACAATGGCGCGCGCGCACACACACACACACACACACACACACACACACACACGCACACACACGCGCTGCAGGCTCAGTGGATGTGTGTGTGTCGTCCGGCTCTGCAGCACTGTGGGAGAGTCCAGTGCCGTGCTCCTGTTTATAACCTGTCAGACGGACACTAATCCACACCAACAGCTCCCAGGTGACCACTGGGCTCACTGCCCGAGCAAGTGACAAGCCGCTAGGCACACTGAACCTCGCTGACCTCCACACACACAGACACAACCACCAACTGCTCTGCTTATGCATGGCAGCCAGCATGTGTTCCTATGGAGAGTAAGAGGCTGGACAGTAGGCAACAGTCTCTACCCGGGCTGGAGTACAGCGCACAATGTAGCAAAGTCCATACTTCAATCAGTGTGTGGCGAAGACTAAAGGGTGAGGAGAGAGAGCAGAGAAGACGGGGGAGGAGAAGAAGGTGGAAGCAGGGTGGAGTTGATACAAAGAGAATATGTGGAGTTGGGAAGAGCAAAGTGAGGGGCTTTGGTGTTGTGATGTGATGTATAGGACAGCACAGTGGGACACGTACCTGCTGGCATAATGTTCAATCCTGCTGTGGGTGTCTGCATGGGGCAGCTTGGGTGAGGAGCACGGCCTGGAAAGAACAGAAGACACACGTTAATATCTCACCAAGGCATTTCTAAGACTCCACGTATGGATGAAAACAATCCATACACATGCTGCTTGAAGTTTTACTTGTGAACACACATAAGACGCAGGTAAGTTAAGATATTAATTGTTTTAAATTGTTATAATTAAGTACAGGTTTGGGGTACTTTGACATTTTTTCTCCTCACATGTATTTGAAATCCTTAGTTACGAGTTACTTTGCCGATACAAATGATGGTCTTAAAATGTGATGCTGAGACTGGTTCCCTACATGTTTATAAACCCTACGATAAGGAAGAACACAGGACAGCTATTTACAACAAAACAACTACTGAATTTATTATAATAAATACAACTGAGCAATGGACTAAACAACCAAAGGAATCCATCCTGTTTGTTCAGACGGTTTCTACAATGTTTTTATGACGTATATTTATATATGCTGCGGATATATGACGATTGTAAGACATGAGCAATGATCAAAGATTGTCTATCGATGAGAGACAGCTGGTGGCCGGGTGCAGGCAATTTAACGTCTACCCTGCCACTGCGTCCTCCTCCCCCGATGAAGACAGCCTTCATATTGCAACGTTAGGTGCTGCACCTTTTGCTATAAAGTGTGCTACAGATTCCCTTACTCCAGACCCCGCCTCTGCTGAGGCACCATCGTTATTCCAGAAACAGATTCTGCGTTCAAATGCAATGTGTAGGCAACGAGACAAGCTTTTGGCATCAGAAGCGTTCTGGTTTCCGTTTGCAGTCTGAGGAGAGTTGAGCAATCACGTTCAAGCGGGTTTTGGCTGAATGCAGATAAACAGTTCATGTTCATGAGTGTTGAAACACACTCATGAAACTCATCGGCTTTTGTCTGAAGATGATTTAGATCTTTGTCTGTTTTTAAATGATCTTGTAAGCCGGCTCGCCGGAGAAACACTCCGGTCGAACACGTTATCTCTCAACTCCGGTCTCGCATCCCGAGTTGCTAATCAGCAAAGGAAAGTCTTGGTGCTGATATTCTCTGGCTTCACCAGGGCGACAAGAGGGATTTACCAGACCATGGATGACATCAAGACCTACAATATTTGGCCTGTGACACAATTTTTCCAATTCTGCCTATCTACACGACTGCAATGCATTTTAAATAGCGCTATATGTCAATATGTGGTTGAAGTGTAGACTTTTAGCTAATAATACAACGATGGCATTAACCGTTTGGGAATTACAGCCATTTTGTGTTGAAGAAATGATGTTTCTTCTTCCCTGTCTTGTTAATAATTACAGCTTTTCAGATTTATCTTAAAACTCCCTTGAGGGGTCAGGCAAGAAACCATTGTAGTAAACTACCCCACAAGGTGTACAAAAGAGTTTAAATAAGCTACATTTCAACCAGATTCAACATTAAAATGCTGTTTGCCTTTATATTGAAGCACCAGTAATAAGTATACAATAATATAAAATAAGCAATATAAAATACAATAATGTTTACTCCAACCACTGGAGACCTGGATATTTTCATGAGGTCATAAAAGGTGACCTTACTGTGACACGATCGGCCAAAGCATGGACCCAGAATCATGCTAAATCTCTCTGGGTACTGTCATAGCCCTGAGCTATGCTTCTTGATGATCTCATAGATTTTAGTCTCACCGCGCTTGTTTTTCCCTTTGGGTGAGACTCGCTCATGTGAACAGAACCAGACTGAGATCACAGGAATAACATTATGTTAATTCTGAACACATAGCCATCCCTTTAACCCGTCTAAGCAAGACAGAATGCCCCAAAAACGGTCAGAGCATGAGAATGAGCCTACAACAGCACGAGTGAACATGACAGATAAATAGATGGGTGACAGAAGCACAGAGAGACGTCTGTGTTGCTGTGAGTGGGACTCACGTCTCCGAGCTCTCGGCTTCCAGCACAGATTGCACCGGCAGGTAACCTCTCTGCGGGTGCTTGGTGAAGTACTGCTTTGACCTGAACTTATTCTTCAGAGTCTTGGCAAAGTCCCTCATCTTCTCTCCGGAGGTTGTCTGGAGTTGTGATTTAGGAGGGGAGGGGTGGGGGAGGGGTGAAAGGTGGCATTGGTGGAAAGGTTGGAGACTAATTACACCACTTAAGGTTCCTTGAATAGGTTACTTTCTCCAAAATGACCTCATCTGATCACCACTCTAACTCAGCATTGCTTCTTCTCCTTTCGACTATAGCCGTCTGCTTCATTCCTCCGTCTGCTTCCTCATTCAGTTTCTACTGTTCGCTCTGCTTGCTTCCTTTATTTTCTCTCTCTGGCTGTCTTCTACTGCTCTCTATCTGTATCATAGCAGAAATCTATTGGGGCCTGCCTGCATGCCTCAACCTTGTCAAAAACTCAAGCAAGCTAATATTAAATATTATCCAGTGAAGAACTAAAATCATTGTACGGATGGCTTTTTGCCACATTTCACCGCTCAGAATTGATTCAAGATCCAATCTGGCACTATCTCAGTCCACTCCGGCCCTCCAGTTACACCTACTCATTTGGAATTAACTCGACTTCGGAGACTGCAATCGCTTAAGACTCTGGTTTTATTGAGGTTTAGTGGACAACGTACTACAAATAGCACTTTATGTGTGCACTATATGTGAGCCAAAAGGGATGTCACTGTTGAGTGGCAGTCAATATCTGCATACTATGGATCTGGATCAGGCAGTGTAAGCATACCTAACGAGTTAAACTTAAGATCTTACAGTGAAGACGGAGCTAATCTAGGTCTGGCAGCAGAAATCAGGAGATAGTACTATTCTTTTCGAGCACAGCTGAGTTTTATTTGTCCCTGGAGCCTTGGATTTGTATTCTGTTAAAGCACTAGATGGTGTTTGTCTTACTGGTGTGTAGTACTCCATGATGGGGTAGTGCAGCTTCTTTCCCTTGGTCGTGCGGCCGGTTAGAAAACATGTCTGGCAGATGTCCACATTGAACTGCTTCAAACTGCGATACCTGTCAAGATCAATATAACAAAGAGGGTGAACTGATGCAGGAGAACTGGGCAGAGTAGGACATTGTGTCTGTGTGTAGAGAATAAAGGGCTGGTGCGTGTCTGTGTGTTGAATATATATGCTTTTTTTTTATACTTGTGCTGCAGATAGGTATGTCTGCAATTACAGCAACCTACGTTAGTGACTGTATCTTAAGTAATAAGAATGTATGTGGATTAGATTCAGCTGTGTGCTTTTTGATCTATGTCTAAATTACAGATTGAGGAAGCTTAAATCAACATTTAAATACAGTTTCCACAGACGGTGACACATTCTTTTGTGCCAGATATTATGGAAATGAAGAGCATTGCGTAATAACAGGAAAAGCATCTGCACACTAAAATCTGTAAAAAATAAATATGTATTAAGTTTTCGGTCAAGGACCTTCAATAATGATGCTCGAAGCTTGCTTCAATAAATTAATATAATTGCATGGATTGGAGTGTGCGGATGCTCCTACTATTATTATTAGTAGTAGTAGTATTATTATCTTACATTGTATCTTCGTTCCAGAATCTGGAACAAGCTTTTATCTAATGAGCAGCGATTCTTATGTATAATGAAAACACCAGCTGCCACTTTAAAAATTAATTTCTTTGCTTCTACTTTAGATTGTCAAAATGTTCCTACATATTTGTATTCATCCAAATTAATAACAAGTTAGTGTGATAGTACTATAAGACTTGTTTGCATTTATATGTTGTACACAATGTATATAATATGCCCGGTTCTTTTAACATATACTGCTTATTACACTTAAAGTTTAATTTTCAATTTAGACATCCTTATAACATAAATTATAGCATTTTAACCTACTTAACATGTTTTCAGGTTGTGTTTTTGCACATGTTTCTCATGTATGTGTCACTGGTCGGTCATGCCTACCTGAAGCCCTTGATGGGACACTGTTTGCAGACGTAGCATTTGGCCTGGTGCTTGGTCGACTCTGCAGCAGCCACACGGTGGAGGACGGGCAGCCAAACCATCGACTGGGGCTCCAGGCTCATCCATTCAAGGAAGTGAGACACCTCAATAGCAGGTTTCCCTGGAGCCTGGAAAGGAAGGTGGGAGGGAACCAGGAGACCGTAAACAATCCAAATATAGATCAACAGCAGGGCAGGTACACAAAGTAATGAGAGGAGAAGGTGTGCTTCCTTTCCAAAAGTGGTCCAGCACCGAGCTACAGGAAATCAAAGAGAATACAAAAGATAAGAGGGGGGGAGGAGAGGGTGAAAGAAGATATACAACACTTTGGGATGTATTCAGCTGTTATGGAACTGCTTCAACAATGATACAGCTAAAACACAGCAGACCTAATCCATGTGTCTGTGTGTGTGTGTGCTGTATGTGTGTTTGTGTGTCTGCATGCAGTCCGTCCCTTCTGCAGACACCTTGTTGAGAATTCCAAAAAGTGGGATAAAAAGGAAGTCAACCTAATAAAAGAATGACTCGCCAAGCACTGAAATCCGTGATGTGCTAAATTCTCATTAAGTCTGCATCAGAGATGCATTAAGAGGTTGATTTCCCTGAGGCTTTCTCCACCGCTCAAGCAGAGTAGCATAATAAATGTGTGTGTGTCTGTGTCTGTGTGTGTGTGTGTGTGTGTGTGCGCACTGATCACACACACTGTGAGGTGTACAGAGGTCTCCGGGGGATAAAGGAGCTTCTCTCTGGTAGTGAAGTAGCCAGCTCCATGTGGGAGGTCAAATCGCAGCTGCTCGCATACCGAACACCTGGAACTAGCACTGACTATGCTGAGCACGCCACAGCATCTCAAAGCAGCTCGCTGAGCAGATGGGATGCTTTAAACATCATTGCAAAAGTAGAGTGATAAAACATTCAGTTATATATATATATATATATATATATATATATATATATATATATATATATATATATATATATATAAACAATCTACAATCCTTCTCTTAAAGTATAATACGAGTATGTATTACAGTAAATGTTGAGTTATGTTTAAATTGACCAAACAACCTCTGCACATACAATCCTATTGTTCATTATAACTGCTGCTTATTCTCTGACCCAATCAGCAGAATCTATAAGCCAACGTCCACAAGAGGTTCTAGCAAAATCTCAACACACAGACTCACTCATTTGCAAGCCAAGCGACGAATGGGCACGCAGGTCAACCCCCAATTTGCATTACATGGATATTTAATCTTCAACTAAATGCTGTGACATGGAGAAATACATTGATTTTAATCAGCTGAGGCTGCTACAGCAAGAATAGACCAGAATAAAGTGTGTATAATTAGGATTGTCCCTAAAAATGAGGGAATTAAAAGAATTGCATAGGCCACCTTCTAAAAAAAGCGGTGTCCTGCTCCTCTCTACTCCCTGATGATCTGGTGTCCTTAACTGAATGTCGCATGGTAAAGTTTCTGCAACCTTCACCAAACATGACTCTTAACACATCAAGAACAAGCAAACGGGGGAAAGACAAATCAATTCATTCTTTCAACATGTCTCGTCTTTATTGCTCCGTTGGCTACTGAACTCTGTGACCTCGCTTCATCATATCAATATTTCAGTAGATCAGATTCTATAAGCAACTTCCTCATTTCACTTACAGTACATGTATGGTTGGATACATCATGCATTATCTCACATTAAAAGCAATGCAATATTAATGTGAAGTAATGTTTGTAAGGCAACACTTTGACGTTGTGTAGTGCAGCAGGGCTTCTTTAGATAAAATAATGATAACTTTCCTCTGCAGGAAAGCCAGACTCTGCTGTTGTCAGTAAAGCACAATAGACTTCGCATATCTGCCATCATCATTTTTTCATACTTGGCTTTTGATGGAAATCTTCAAAAGGCTAATGTTTGATTTTGCCACTCCGTTTTGAAGTTTCTGCCTTTATTATTCTGTCTCTGTATTTGTAATTCTGTCTTGGCACAGACATGTTCTGTTCTGATTTTCCAGAGGTCACTCATTATTTCCACACACAGTAATTAACAGATTAGTGGGTTTGTGATCCAGCAGTACACTGTAACAGCATAGCAACATGGGATTTGAAGGTCGGCTTTCAAACTTCTTGTTGGAGCAATCAAGCCATTGATTCGAGGACTGAAACAAGCATCATCAAGTGTCAGAACACTCCCCAGTGGTGGTCAGCCTGTTCCTTGCTCGTGTGAATATGCTTGACTAACAGGGACATTGAGCCGGTAAAATCCATCTTGTGACAGAAACAAGACTATTTCAATGCCAGACCAGCATTTATGTGATTGAATGGGGCAAGGTGAAGTCACTACATAATCCAGGCGGCTGATTTCATCTCATCTTGTGTTTGATAGTGTGTATGTGCATGTGCATAGCAAACACGCACCGCTTGCCTATCTGTGCATGTGTTTAGGCGTGACATGCATGACGGGACTGCACGGTGGTGTAGTGGCTAGCACTGACGCCTCACAGCAAGAGGGTCTGGGGTTCGGATACTGGTCCGGCAGGTCCTTCTGTGTGGAGTTTGCATGTTCTCCCCGTGGCAGCGTGGGTTCTCTGCGGGTTCTCCGGCTTCCTCTCACAGTCCAAAGACATGCAGGTTAACTCAATTGGACTCTAAATTGCACGTAGGTGTGAATGTGAACGTAAATGGTCGTGTGTCTCAATGTCTGCCCTGTGATGGACTGGAGACTTGTCCAGGGTGTACCCTGCCTTCACCCATTGACAGCTGGGATCGGCTCCAGCGCCCCGCGACCCTCATGAGGATAAGCAGTTTGGATAATGAATGGAATGGATGGATGACGGTAACTCTGTCCTCACCACGCGGAAGCAGCTGCGGACGCTGGGCTCCACGTTGCTGCCCCCAAAAGCAGCGACTTCACCCAACTGTCGGGGGATCTGGATGGCTTCATGGAGCAGCAGGCTGAGGTGACGCTGGTCGGTCAAACCTCCAGAACCAGACACTTGACGGAATAAATCTGCAACCACCAGAATAAACGTCAAACACATAAAGTAATGCATCAATCATGCAGAAACTAACCAGTGTGTCACAGCATTAATCATGGACTGCATTTGTATGCATGAACAGTCATTTGTATTATCATCAAATCTGCATACACTTCTCCCACGCATCTACATCTGCTTATTTAGGGCATTTATTGCTCCATATTCCCATCTTTTCAAAATGTAAATTCGGGATTTAATTACAATAGGCAATATTAAAATATGTGGCACTTTGTCTGCAACATAATGGCATGACTTTAGTATAAAAACAAAAACAACACATCTGCTCCTCACAATTCATTTCTTTAACAGTGAGCCTCCAATCTCGGGCAACAGGTTAACCAAACCTAGTTATGTGTATTGAAACTCTTTGGTGACATATAGACAGAAACAGAACATTGTCCTGGCTGCTGGTTTGCTTGGAGATGAAAGAGCTGCATTAAGTGGAGTCTTGTCAGGTTTTGAGGCCTTTACCATGCCAGCTGGGACTCGTCTGTCACTGAAGAGATGAATGCTGACAGGCGTGTGAGGCTGCTGCACAATGCCCCTATAAGCAGCATCCCATGTATCCCCCTCTCTGTGTACTTATTCAACCCTACAGGGACAACACTTGGCTTTAACACCTGCATGTTAAACAGCATCCTATTTATAGTTCTCATAAACAGAGCTGAGGCGTGTTTTGACATTTTAAATGTTCGCATTGAGCTGTTTGATAGAGATGAGTTTTGGACACATTTTATGGAGACATTACCACGGTATATAGGCCTATTACATCTGAAAGATGCAGCCTGTAATGTTGCAGAGCCTGCAGTCAGATAATGGTATATTCCTGGAATTGGCGGCACAAGAAAGACTATCTGAACATCCATTACTAAGTTTGTTTGTGTGTGTGTTTGTTTGTTTTCAGTGATTAGCCTCAGGTTGCGCACACATAGTTGTATGAATCATTTAGTAAAGTGTACATCACTTCTCAGGTTAACATGGCTTTGTTTGAGTATTAGTAGGTCAGTTATCTTATAAAAGATTCACTACCTCTTAGACCTATCAAAACCTTATGTATATCTATAAAACACATATAGTCCAATATCTACGTAATATGACACATTTAAGAGACCTTTCAAAAGGTTTTATTTTCTCAGTGATGATTTTTCCCTTAATCAATTGTAGGTCAATGTATGTTACCTTAGGTCACTACATTTAAATCACCCATCTACAGCTTAAAGTCAACTGATGTTATACTCCTTCAAACCTTTACCTCAAATTTGCCGCCAAGAGAGTTTTCTTGACTTATCAAGATCCACAGGGGGATAAATGCATTTCAAACCATTCAAACTGAATTTAAAATGGTCATCTCCCTTTGTTCTTTTGCACTACTCCGGAGATACCCCTTACCAATCTTTTCTAATGAGGTCCCATAGGAACCTGGGAACGTATCAACAACCGCCTCTACAACTGTATGGACTCTTTCTTCTGTCATATATAAAATCAGTAAAAACTTTCAAAAAGCCGCCATGTTTTTCTGATCAGAAAATTAGAGGCAGAAGCCAGTGACAGAGCAGTAAGTCGTGTGTTTGTCAAATTTGTTGTGAAAGCAGCACATACTGATGTCTGCAAAATTGGGCTTGTGCGTAGTATGACAAACTCTATCAAATATTCCTTTTTGAATCACAAGCCAAAGATTGGTGATGAAATAAACACCCACCATCTGTATCTCAAAGCAACTTGATGCAAATGCTTCAGATGTATTTGCAAATATTATTCCAGAGACGTCTAGAGTTGGCAAACACAGGGCCAGTCAGTGAAATGACAAACTGTTATCAGGCCACACGTCTACCTGAACCTACAAAAAGAGGGCTGACTCACCTCAGGGACTATTCATTTGAAGGCAAATGTGTCATCTCTGTCTTCAAGAGCTGACACAGATGGTATGCCAGGCACGAATAATTGCTACATAGGGTTTGGCAGAGTTGTCTCTGATCTTGTATCAACTACAAGCTGCTCAAGGTCCAGCTTGCATCAGTTCAAGTGCTCACTTTCCATTTTACCTATGATTACAGGATGACTTGTCAACTAAATATGTCTCATTTTAGATTAAAAAAAGCGTAAGAGATGGCTTTAGCTCTTTGCTAGTTGCCTTGTGAAGAAAAAGGAGGAGCCATAGAAAGAGAGTGTGCATGAATGGTGTCTTTGGTAGGCAATCCTTTTAGGCCCCCGATGTACTGTGCAGAAGTAAAGAAAGCTTTCTCCCTTAAAGCAGCAGACTCATTTCCTCCATTAGACTAAGTGGATGGCTTTATGTAATACTGGCAATCAGGGTCGTTTTGTTTTGGCTCATTGTTTGCAGTTGAGGAAATGCATTAGGCACATGAGCAAGCATCAGACTCACATTTGTACTTCTCTTGGACGTCCGCATTGCACAAGCTCACCAAACCCATCTTGAAACTGAGAACGCGCATTTTGCCATTACGTGCGCTGGAGGAAGGAAAGAAAAGAAGAAAAAAAGTTGTGAGGTTACATTATTTGAACTGTGAATGAACTCAAATTACGACGTATTGTGTGGATGTAATATATTCATACAGTGGCTGGGCCCTGCTGGGAGGGACAAAGTGTGGTGGAATTACTCAGGTCAAAGCAGTACAGTGCAGGTCAGTGCAACAGTGTGAAATTGTATTAGAGCACATCCAGAGTACCTAAAGGCACTACACTTGATGTAGTGTTTCGTTCAAGGGCCAGAAGAGCAATAATCGGCTCACAATGTCACTTACAGACAATTATATGCATGCATGCATCGTGAACTAAATACCCTTATCCCGTGGTTTTGACAATCAGAGGTGCTTTCCGCAGCTGAATAAATAGAATAAATGATCACCAGCCAATAGCAGGGCAAGTGAGATGGATGCTGTTGTGCAATAACTTGAGCCTTAAAGGGTTTTATAATTTTTTTCCCCCGGCTTGATACAAAACACACAAACACACCGTCACCGTTGATATTTCACAGCTCCAGTGCCAAAACAGCCTGGAAAATTTTACTGGCAGAAACCTCCGGCTTATTAAATTAACATTTGAATCGTTAAGTGAGAAATCAAGAACATCACATTCATCAGAGAACGGCAGATCAATGAAGTATAAAATTGAATCAAAGAGAGCGTTACATTTCAAGAGCTGGGATGTTGCCTTGAGTGTGTTCAAAAATAAAGTAGGGACACTGGGTTTTTTTTCCTGTTAGATTCAGAGCTGGAGTTGGTTGAGATGAGCTCAAGAGCAACACCTTTCACACGCTGTCTGCTGTGTGTCGCATGCCATCATTCATATGCTGTCACTCCTACACACCTTGCTCGTGTGACACACCTCTCTGCACACTGTAATATAGTGAGATGCAAACACACAAATATAAAAGGACACACAAACAAACACAGCATTCAGATTCACGGCCACTATGTAAAAAGAAAGAAGCAATTACTGAAATTTATGCAGAGGGCAAACTCTCTGATTGTCTCTCATCAGTAGTAGTTAAGAGCTACCGACAGAATTTACAGCAATGACGGGGTTATTCCTGTAACTCTGCCTCTGTGCTCGGTGTTTTCTCTTTGGAGAACGGTCAATCAGGAGCAAGGATGGGGTGAAAGTTGGTTTTAAACAGAATTTGTTTCTGCTGTGTCGCAGAAGGCATGATTGGCCCTCTGCCTGGACATTGTTACTGCAGCTTTAACCGCACTGTGGCTCTTTATAGATGTCCGTACGACAAGCTATTAAACCACTTTCATCAATCTGCAGACGGACTGTAAGGAATAGTTAAATATTGTTTTTATACAGTTTTTAGGATTCCGCATAGTGAGTCTGTCTCTGTGTGTGTGTATGTGTGTGGTGTGTATTTACTTAAAGCTCCATTATGTGATACTACTATACTATCGACTCAAATGGCCTTGTGTATTGTGAAAGTGTCCCTTTGCAACCACAACCATTCTAATGCCAGCTCTGCAGCATTTCAAGACATGATAACAAGACCATCACTCAGTACTAGATATCACTGTCAGGGATTAACTGAAACACACAATTCTTCCCTAAAAAAAAGCCACCGCAGAGAGTTGCATGCTCGTTAAATATCAAATCAGACAATAATAGAAAGAAATAGAAATAGACATCCATTGGAGGAAAGGTAACTGTCTAGATGTCAATGGCATGTACAGAAACAAAAACAGTCAAACTCAATTAAACTCATCTGAACTGTCGATATATTGTCAAACTTCATGAGCATTACATGACAGAGATGAGCGTGTCATTTAAAGCAGGCCACTTCAGTTGGAGATGCTGGTGCATTGTACAAGTAGCCGCTAATGTAACCTCGTCAGCCTCAATCAGAGATGAGGAGCGACCTACGAAGGTCTGGTAACATCACGTCTCTCTTACTCCACATCCCTTTTTTAACTTCAAAACCTGTGGTCGTCATCACGGGACAACTAGCCAATACTATAGAAAAGCTTTGTTGATAAAAAAAAAAATACTCAATGCAGCTTTCAGCACAAGTAGATTTGAATAAATACCCGGAAGCATCTCACCCCAGCTCACTCACCTGTCGTAGACGTTCAGCAACCAGTTGAGACACATGTCGACGCAAAGGGGGATGTTGGCGAGGACGGACCTCTCCTCCTCCAGCTTCTCGTACAGAGCCGTCAGGCCGTGGATCATCTCCACCACGTCCATCACATGCTCCCCCTGCTGCAGCTCCTGCTCCCGAAACACCTCCACGAGGCTGCTCAGTGCCACTAAATCCACTAAAACACACATGGATACATATTATTAGTTTACATGCTGGACAGTATTAGAATTGCAACAATTTCATTAAGAATATGTGTACGTGCCGTTTTATTTTTGATGTGACATCAGTTTGAGAGCATGTACATAGACATTCATGTGTACTGGGCGTTCACTTTTGAACACACAACACACACACAGAGAGCAGCATCCTCATCCTCACCTCAGCAAATGAGAGCACAGGCTGAGCTCAGTGCTTATTCACCCTCTTCGCCCACTTAAGCCCAACCAGATGTTTCGCGGGCAGTGACACAAATTTGATTTTGCTCTTATAAACTAATTTGATGGCCCAATCCTAGGAATGGAGCTAAAAGGGTGTCCGTGGATGCCAGGTATAATTGAATAGCCCGATAATGAGCCAGAACAGAGAGAGGCGATATCAGGAGTATTTTTAGGGTTGTGAGGGAATCACAGGAAAAAATATTTTTGATGGGCTCTTATGCAGCACTGCTCAATTATTCACAAAGTGTGCTGGGAGAAAGAGTGAGAGCTCTGTTATCAAGGCAGCTTGGCAATTAAATTCTGTCACGATATCAACTAGTAATGTGAGATAAGAGAGCAAGAAAGAGAAGGAACAAGGGAGAGTCAATGAAAGAGGTTTTTCACAGTGGTCTGAGCATGCTGAGTTCTCATTACAGCAACTCGCGACTTAGAGGAGAGAGAGTGTTGGAGGAAGAGTTGGAGGAGAAAGCAAAAGTGGTAACATGAGAAAGGAAGAGGGCAAAATTGGCCTCTTGCGGTGGCAAATACGGGCTCATCTGGAGTTGGTGATGGAAGATGGTGGAGATTAAGGTGTTGAGAGAGAAAGGCTAGGTTTAAGGTAGGGAAGAACTGAGAGAGGACAGAATATGAGGCTTAAAGAAGCAAAAAATCCTTATGAAGTAAAGCATTGAGAGAATCAGCATAGAAAGTGAGAGGGTGTTGCCCGAGTATGACACACCAATGCCCCAAAAACTATTCTGAGGGGCTGCTTCGGTCTGGCCGTCCACACATTTCCCGATCCACCCTCTATTTCAGTGGATAGCGGTAATGCACTGGATAGCGGAGTTCAACACAATTTGTCTGTCTTTGTATTCCTCAAAGAAAACGTACTTAAAACACCTCTTTGTTATCTTCTTATTCTTCTTGGCAAACTAGCAAGAGGTGCATATGCAGGCTGTGGAAAGAAACTGGAGCATGCGCAGTCGGGCCTGCTACGCCTACAGTCCTTGCAGTCACAGATTTCATGCTGCACGCAGACATCCACATATGGTACATGCAGAGCCCTGATGGGGCACACTTTTAAGCCTCAACCATGGAGCAAAAGCTAATTGCCTTCAATCTTGTAAGTCAAATGGTCCAATTGATAGCTCTAATTATCTAGCACACCAAAGATCCAGGCTGAAATGAAAATAAGGAAGGAATCCAGCGGGTGAGCAGTTTCTATTGGCTCTTGAGTTTATCAATACTTTTGCTTTCTGCATTGAAAGCCAATGGCAATGGAGAGAATATTTTCAATTACATTTCCAAATAGTGTAGAGCGGATGGATGATTCCTTCGACAACTCAATAAAAAATTGTGCCACAGCTAATCGTTATATCTTATTCCGGGAGAGAGCTTGTCATCGTGGAATATTGATGGTGCAGGATAACAGTGCATCACTTTACCAGCCATCTCAGAACTGCAGGCATGAAATACCATCGATAAAATACTGTACATACATCTCAGAGCCTTTTGAACTCGTCGCAGCTTCATGGCTGTTCTGTATGCTGAGAACTTGATGTTGTTCAGATCCGCTAATGGAGGAAGGGAGAGAGAGAGAGAGAGAGAGAGAGAGAGAGAAAGAGAGAGAGAGAGAGAGAGAGAGAGAGAGAGAGAGAGAGAGAGAGAGAGAGAGAGAGGGAGAGGGAGAGGGAGAGAGAGAGATGGAAAGAGATTAGAGTAAATTAAAAGATGGAGGAAAACAAACACATGCTGCACCACTCTGCCATCGAGAAATTAGACATAATTGTCTCTCTTCCTGTTATCAGTCCATTGCAGCAGTCATTAGTGGCGTATATGTTTTACTATATGTGTAGTGCGCATGCATTTCTCTAGCTGAGCATGTGTATGTGACAGCAGCATCTCCCTTGAACGCTGTCTGTGTCACATCAGATTAAAAGTAAGACAAAGGATGTTTTTTAATCACAATTCATTAAAGGCTGAGCAAAAAGCAATCAAAGGGCTGGAAAATTTGGCCCCGTAGTTTAAAGACTGTAGAGATGTAGTCCCTAAGGTGTTTGAAATACAGGGCCCTTAATTAGCCGTGTGACAGGGCCTTCAAAGCAGGAGCCCAGTGGTGCCGCGCTGCTGCAGCCCAGTGGGGGTCCGGGGCCAATGAGCGCTCTGAGGGGGCTTTAATTGTCTCCTTACTCACCCAGTGCTTGGTACAGTTCTGTCATCTTTGGATGGTCCCAGCACGTTGTCTGGGCCTGATGGCTGGTGGAAACAAAGGGCAGAAGAATTTATGAAGCAGGCAAAAATGGACGTGGACATTGTCAGGCCGGAAAGATCAAGGAAAAAATGGGTTAGAAATGAGCCGAGGGAAGCAGAGACAGGCAGGTGAGGCAGAATGTCAGAGAAATTAGATCAGAGGCCAGTGAGAGAAGGAGAAAAATGAGAGGGCAAGATGGGGCGACCATTGTTTACAAGAGATTTCAGACCTCTAAAGTGGAGACATACGTCAAACATGATTCAGGTTCGGGCATCAGAGTTGCATACCACTGCTGCTCTGCTGGAGATATACTGCCAGTGACTTAAAAGGCTTCGCTCAGTGACAGGAAATCCCAACCCACACACACCTTACAAATGTACATTTACAGCACCTACAGATTCCCCATCTAGCTCTATGGGCACATTCAGAAAATAAAGATCAAATACAAAAGGACAAGCGCAGCAAAATAAATAAGAAACCCCGAAGCAGAAAGTATGGCAGCACCCAGGGGCCTTTTAGGGCAGCACTCGTCCTTTTACCTGCACGAGAGCTAATTGATCGGTAGCCGATAGTGCTACTCAGATACTATTCCCACCCCCGTTGGTACAGTAATATAGCCCATAAAGAATTGACCAGACTAAAACAAGACCCACAAGGTTCTATAGCACATGATTAGGCAAGATAACTATTACTTCTGTTGAGAAACAAACTGCACACGCAAAGATACCCCCCACCATAAACACACACCTACTCAAACACACAGTTATTTGGTGAAACCAGCAGCACTCTAAAGGTGGAATAGTAATGATGAGGTAAATAAATATAAACAGATGATTGCTCACGCAAATAGGGTTCACGGTAGCTCAGTAGAGTTCCTGAATCATTTAGTATGTATCTGGTTCAGAGAGGTATAGATCTGTATAAATGTTTGGGCAATGGAAAGATCTTTAAAACGGCAAAGCAAGAAGTGATTCAATTTGAGTTGCATTTTGCAGTTAGAGCTGTGTTTTGATTTGCTGGTTGCATTCATCCAGAACTCTGGATTGCTGACTATCTCTGATATTTTCAGTGATTATAATACTCTGTGTGCTTTGTTCACTGTTATCCTGCATGGAAAAGTAGCAACAGCAATCAGAGGTTTGAAAGCGAGAAATTATCAATACACCTGGTGAAATGGGCAACAACTCTTTTACAATCATATTTATATGATCAACATACCAAATGTTAAGTGAACTGCTCCCAGCAACTGCTTTTATATGTGACAGATTGCACGGCTTGACAATACCACCAGACAATCCCAGAAGTAGTGTTGCATAACGCTACAAACAGCCAGTTTCAGTAGAGTTTGCTGTACACTGGAAACAAAATAACTTAACCTTTCAGGAGAAAAATGTAACCAATGTGCTCCACAGACCCAAAGTACAATGGTCATCCTCATTGTCATAAAAATACCAAAACATCCCAAAATGAAACGAGCCAAAGTACATTCCACATATTGCAGAAGCTGACCCTGAAGTTGCACTTACTTGATGTAGTAGGGCACTTTGTTCGGGGAAATGGCACGCTCCCACGGTATCTGCACTGAACCTGTGCAAACCAAAATCAATTTCAGAACTGGCATGTCACGAATAAAAAGCCATTGTGCATTTTTAAAACTGTATAGCCACAGAGACACGTCTATTGTGTCGGGATTCCACAGTGTTGATTTGTTTGGCACGGCCGAATACAACACGGGAGACACAGGAGTCAGTGAGACGAGGTGACTGTAGCGTTTAGACTGAACTACAGGGAGTCCAGCAGAGGATGAAAGAGGACAGACTGCACTGGAAGCAGCAGAAGGCACACTGATACAAAGGCATACATGCACACATACACACACCAGGCATTGTCCGTCAGTGTCTCTCGACATGGCACAACGTAGACTTGTTCGTTGCTGCTCTGGAAAACACACGTACACGCACAAAGACTGAAGTAGACTTACGAACGCAAAGGCGGAGAAAGTGTTAAGATTCTTTCCTTAAGTAAAATCACCAAATACTGCAATGTAAATATGTTTCATTAAAAGTCAAAGTCCTGCATTCAACATGTTACATTGGTAGTTTAGTCTATTTGTTCCCAAATTAGAGGTCAGGCCTCTCTAAAGGATCACAATTTAAGTTTGGCGGTCATGAGATGATTACTGGTTTGTAAAGAAGAAAAAGAAAGTCATGTAACATAAACTCTTCTTGACTCTTCTTTGGCTTTTTGGGAGGAAGTATTGTTAATGTTTGACCTCATAAACATCTGAAAATGATGTATAACCCATTTTAAATGTTCCAATATACATTTGCATAGCCGCCAAATAAATGTATAGTGGAGAAATAGTGGTACAATATGACCCCCAGTAAAGTAGCGTAAAATGGACCTTAAGTGCAGTACTTAAGTGAATGTGCACAGTTACATTCCACAAATCCATCCGTCTATAAAATAAGTGCCATAATCAGTATTCCATATGTCCTATTTCAAACGACATAATGAAATGAATGCATGTTGATGCATAAATAAGCCACACAAACACAGACGCTGCTACAAGGCGCAGTGGGCTGAGCTGGCAGGGCTACATAAGCCCCAGTATGGCATATCTGAGCCAAGTGGATGAGGTTTGGTGAGGACATTGGAAGCACACAAGCACACACTGCTTCAGACGCACTCACACAGGGAGCCCTTCGACACAAATCTATTTAAATTAGGTTAAAAAATATATATAAAATCACATGTTCTTCCCTCCTGCTGCATCTCTGTAGCCTTTAAAGTGCAGCAGGTAAAAGAAATATGTATCTCTGCTCAAATAACAGCGGATCTGATGAGCATCGCTGAGGATGTTTATCGCAACGATGTGCCGGAACTGATGAAGACTGACATACAAAGTCACCTCTAAACTCATATTCACACGCAAACCCACGTCGCGTTGTATAGCTTTAACAAAAATGTAACACATCTAACCTTTTCATTCCCCTACCCTCTGAGACAGTGTCTTGGCACAGCATGGCACAGATTGGTGCAGGTACTAACTTCAAATAGCAGTAGAGGACTCTTACTGGAAAGGAAGTGCTGCGATCCGGGGCCAAAGTCTCTATGTGCATCCTGAAGCTGCTTCAGCCGCTCCTCTATGGAAGCCTGAGGACACGCACGTACACACACACACACATACACACAGAGCGAGAGAGAGAGAGAGCGAGAGAGAGAGAGAGAGAGAGAGAGAGAGAGAGAGAGAGAGAGAGAGAGAGAGAGAGAGAGATGGAAAGAGATTAGAGTAGAGTGTGAGTTAAGAGTTAAATCAAAGTGAATCATGCTGTCTGTGCAACAAATCCCCCAAAGAAAGAAGAAGACGCACACAGACCACCTGTTTCTTCTCCATTAGTTAACTACGGAATATAAATTACATCTTTTTCCTCTTCTGGTCCTCTTGGACTTTTAAGGCCTTTGAAAAGCAGCAGGTAGGAAATAAAGAGAGACATTATCAAGTAATATATTGTGTTGAAACGAGGACAACGGTACCTAGTTTGCAATGTCAGTGTTGAAAAGAGGAAAAGATGAAGAAATAAAGAGAGAAAAGGGGGTGTGTAGGGGTTTTAAAGCCTCACATGTCTTGCATCAACAACCACGTTAACTGAGAGAGACACAATTGCGCTTGTAGAAGCATTTCATATCAGTAACTGTATTTTCCCACCAAATGGGATTTAGCCTGCGTAATCCTGGTTTATTTGAAGTGTATTGGATTTGGCACATGAAACGTTGTCAGCTGGATGTTTGAAACAATGGGAGGTAAATCCACTCGCCATGAGGTAGAGAGACAGATAAAGAGAAAAGAGAAACTGTGAGGGACCTTCACAGAAGCACAGGCAATGAGTCTTAATGTGTAAAGTTAGATAAATTGGCATTTCTCTGTGTGCACGTCATTGCTCTATTAGCAGAAAATAAAACAATATAATGTGGAGCGTGATTTATATTGGTTGGGTCTAATATAGAGCATTGTCAATGTGCTGTGGATATGTCACTGCCAACTGTTTGCTGTTGTACAATTTATGTGTTGTACAGTCAATTTGGGTTGCCATAAGGAAGACAAATGACTGAATTATACATGATCGACAAATATTAGCAACTCACATTTGGAAATACATTTTCGCAGAGCAGCCAAAATCAACAGGGCACAGGATGTTGCTGGGATTTAGTATTTATCATTTTAATTAAGAGAAAAATAGGACAGAGAGAGACAAAGAAAATAAAAAAAAGACAATCTGCTTTCTTTCACAGTGAAAGATAGCAGGTTAGTGCTTCTTATTGCGTTGAAATTAATTAATGTGGAAAAGTAGAGATAGCAGATCGACCGGGGTGAAAGCAAGGCAACAAAAAAACAGTTTTTTTTCTCTCAAAATCATTTGCATCACCGGCCTCATCATATGTCTCTCCGGCTCTACTACCACAGGAACTCAGAGAACAATCCAAGATCTGGGAGATGAATATCTGCGGGTGACTACGGATACTGAAAGCCTTTTTAACAGTGTTGATCATTGGGGACACGATGAGAAGCTTACTTCTTGAATCAAAGACCAGAGGACACACTGCCGACTGCAGCGCACAGTGCATCAAAGATTTAGGAGAAATTGTGCTGTAAAAGATCATTTTCATGAAAACGCTTTTTACCTCCAACGCAAACGGACATCAATGAGGAGAAAGATAAGTCCAAATTGATGTTCTTTCTCTGTAGCTCAGTCCCAACAATTCTCTCCTAAAATACATGAGACCGTGGAGACAATTTGTAAAGGATGTCTCCGTGACAATTCAGGCTCCAGAAAGTACGACATTGGAATTTAATGCCCATCTGAGTGCTTTTACTGATTGTTTAAACTTCACTGGGCATCGTGACCCTTGAAAAAGAACACATTGCAGATGCTTTAATTGAAACTGAAAGAAGATATGCTACTGATACGTCTAAAAATAATAGGTTCCTATTTATATGCGAGCTCATTTCAGGACCACATCACACGAACGTCGCAGGCAGTCAGCGAGCAGTCAGTATGCAGAGTGGAAATGAATTTCTAGGAATCGTTACAGGGACGATAACATCACATAGTCATGTTCAGACGCAGAGAGAGACAGACAGGAGCAGCAATTAAAACATAATAAGCCATGAACAGTAGGCTGCGGAGAAGGTATCATGAAGGTTACTGGAAACAGGGTTCTTACTTAAGTGGCTGCTGTTGTGCTTGTGGGAGCACTACAGATGTTGCTGGTGGAGGTAATGCTCACTGGATAATGCATCCATATGTTCAGCGAGGCCTCCGGGGGGAAGGCAAGTCCACTTCAATGAATACAAGGCACTTTTAAATGCCTTGGATTCATTTAAAAATTGCCCGCTTCAAGCAACTGCATATAAATGTCAGTTAATATAGTTGTATATTTATATGTATATTTATTTGTGATGAATGAAAATACCAAAAGCGTGATCGATACAACGACTCTACAAGTTGACATGTAAACATTCTGATCAACAGTTGTACTCTTTAACGAACGCCATGTAAATGTTTCTTTATTGGGAAGAAAAAAGTTGAGCTGCTGCTAAAAAACACCTCTGCTGAGACCGGTGTGTTTAGGCAGTTAGATTTGATGTGGATAGATTTGTGGATAGTTTGAGCAGCTCAGATAATCTCTGTAGACCCAGCCCCCATACTGATGCATGCCTTACCTTATATTAACAGCAGATTTGTATCACTTGATACATTTATTAACTGACCATTTTGCAAATATAGGTGTTATGAAGAAATTTGATCCCTTTTCAATTCATTATTACTTTATTCTTCTCACCCTTATTGGTTACACAACATTCATTGATTCATTTTAAATGAACTGAGAAGAATGGAAATAAATCGCTGCGCTGGGATTCTGGGTGTCCTTGTGGCTCGGAGTCCGGCCAGGGATCTGTTGTTTCATGTAGTCCTCCACTGTCTTTTATCTAATACGAGCAAAAATACCACAAAATATACTTAAAACTGTACAGTCTGCACTCAAAAGATGAGCAAAACAGAGGGAGCAACAGGTAAAGCTTGCATGCTTGTGTTTTTGAGGGGCCTATCTGCTTTTATTCCATAGCTGACAGTAAAGAGATGGCAGGAAATGAGAGGAATGAGTGATGGGAACAACATGAGACAAAGGTTTCCCTCCGGACTTGAACCTGGGTTGTTGCAGTTTATGGTCAGAGCATCAACCCACAGGCCACCATGGATCCCCTTGAAATGGATGTATAATCTATGGTTAGATAGGTAATACTTGCCTAACTGGACAATCATTAATAGTTCACTAATTAGTTCAGTGTTTTTTAAGGTCTGAGAGAGTAACTACCATTCATCTATCATCTTGAAAATGTGAGCTGAACAGCCTTTCCAATAAGAGACTTTTTTCATCTCACACATAGCTTGTTATCCATCCCTAAATCACATCGTTGTCCTTCACTAGCTCAAAAAGACATAAAAACATGTTGTAAAGCAGTTCAAGGCCTGGGGTGTGGGCACTTTTGGAGCCTCACAAAAACTCTTAACTTGCACTCGGATCACCATAACACATGAAATCACTCCCGAATGTCTCCCTTGAATTTGACTGCTGGAAAAGCTGCTGCTGACAATGTCAAACAAATGACGCAGACACAGCAGTGAAATCTACCTGAAGCACTTTCCATCTGCTGTTGAGATGCTCCAGGGCGCGGGCGTTCTCCATCGACAAATGGACATCGGCGATAGCCAGCTGGTGGGCCAGATCATTGATGTGCTTCATGCCCTCCTTCACTTGAGTTAGCTCCTCTTTAAATAACTGCAGGAGCATTAGAGAGAGAGAGCCAAGCAGAAGGTGGAGGGAGAGGGGGATGGCAAAGGGAAAACAGCAGAAATATTAAACATTTTGTATTCAAACATCAGCAAATATCAGTCTGAACTAACTTCACCCAAATTAAATAAATGACAAAAATCAATTGAAATCATATCTGTTTTTGCTGTCATCTCTGTTCCGTCTGAGGGAAATATTTTGCAGCAATATATCAACAGAAATCAAAGTGAAATGAATGTAAAATGGTATAGAAATAGCACCAGTGTCTGTCCATCGTAGACTTTACATATCAAATGTATCCAGTTTTAAGGACTGATTTGTTTATGGCATTACACACATGAAAGATTTGGAGTGAAAGGTACTGTAGGGCAACACCAGAGAGCTGTTTGGCATGAACGTCAGCACACTCAGCCATTAGACAGCCTGAGGTCACATGTGTTTTGGGCATTACTACCCTGCCTTTCTTCCGAAGAGTGTAATTTGAATGACAGGATGTGAATTCATGTAAAAACCCAAATACCTGAATGTACACTTCATATTGAACAATTTGGAACTGTGTGTAAGATTCACACTGTAATTATAAACTTAAACAGAATTGATTTTTTGAATGGCAGGACGTTAATCCCTGATATCTGTGAATGTGCTTCCTGTGTCTAGAGACCAGCGGGGACAATGTACAAAATGACAAGCACTAGTATAATACTGTCAGCATGTGTCAGCGTGTTCTGTGATTTTGCACTGAAATAGCTCACTTTGTCAATCAGGACAAAATTAATCTGCAACTATTGATTCATTTTATTTGAGCCAAAAAACATCGTGGGATGGTTCCATCTTCTTGTATGTGAGGATGTGCTACTTTTTCTCAGTTTCATGTGATATTGACAGAAACATATTTGGGTTTGAGATTTGAGATTTGAAAACACGATATTTGAAATGTCACGTTGGGATTTTGGGAGGCTGTGGGAGACATTTTATCGACCAAATTATGTAACAAAAGACTTAGTTGCAACACCATAAGTGTGTATGCAAGTGTGGATGACATGTACTTATGTCTCATTTGCATGCAGTCATGTGTGCGGTTTTGTCTCTGTTTGGTGTGTAAATGTGAGTGAGATGAGGCCAATTGACAAGCCAGCCCTAAACACCAAGCTGAACATGTGCTGCCTGTGACAGTGACATAATTATTGTGATGGGCCCACACTTCTAATGAAGAGCGCCACAAAATTACATGCAGCATTGACACTCCATAATGACTCAACCAATGACCTGCCATTTGTCTAACAACATCTATTCAACTGGGGGATTGCTATCTCACCGTGTCAGTTTGAAGTGCCACGTCCTTGTCATCATCTGTCAGATCACAGCTACTCTACCAGGGATGTGTACACACAGGCAACCAAAACAAACCTTTTAAAGCAACGCTGCCTGATACACATCTCTCAGTTATTCATTCGTAATATTTCCCTGCTGGTTTTTTGTGATAAAAAAAAATCTGGATGTCAGTGTTTTGATGTTTGTTTACAATGTGTCACACTATTTTTTTCAGGGTTAGCCCGGGGCGATTATCTCAAAAGAGACAATTAAGTCGCCCCGCTGGTTAAAGCAACTTATATCTGGGATTCATGATAATGTGTCTGCGTGTATGTGCTTGAGAGAGATAAGGAGAAAGAGAGAGCTTGTATGTGATGCAGCGTGGTGCCCTGTGTCTACCTTGGTGGCGTCGATGTGATCCTGCAGAGAGTCGATGAAGAGATCTCCGACGGGTTCCCAGGCGTCTCTCACCCCTTCAGCTTGCTCCAGGGCCACTGCCAGCTCCTCCATCGCCGCCTGGACCTGCAGGAGCCGCTCTAATGTCCTCTCCATGTGTCTGGGAGTTGTGTTGAAAACATAATTCATTACAGTTAATGCCTGCAGTCATATAATGCGGAGATAATGCAGGCGAAAAAACCTATCAAACTCCATAGAGCATGCAGACACAACATTTATTACAATTTTGCAAACATTTCAGTAGAGCTGTGCCCACATTATTTCATACCATTAATTCATTCATCAAAGTGCTTTTTCTTTGAAAGCATGTTTTAATATTCTAGTGAGCTCTGAACTTTCTTAGATCGAAAACTTAATAAAGGCCTTTTCCTAATCGTTTCTGTAATGGATTATGTTTGACAGATGTTGTAATCAGGTTATGGTAATTGTATTACATGCAATGTATTGCAGCATAACCATGCACTCACAGTCACAGGGAGAAATAACATTCAACCCCATTACTCCAATAGTTATAGGCATGTTACTGTTAAATGGTAAATACTTGTTTTTATTAAAAAATATTTATTTATACTGTATTTATTTTTTTGTTTATTTTTTTTACATGTATTCAACAAGGAAAAGCCTAATTGAGTTTATAAATCCCATTTTCAAGATTGACCTGGCCAAGACAACAGCACATTCTTGTATCTGACACATAAAAAGTACAGTTACAGACAATAAAATGTCAGGTCACAGCATGAGTACACAAAACATTTGACTCAGGACATCATAATCTGCATCACAAAGATACAAATACCTGAGTTACAGGAGCTAATGTCCCTTAAATTACCATTTAGGTCTCTCAGAAGACACTGAATGCTGGTTAAGGTGGAGCTAGTTTATACTGTTTGATAGTTTAGTTTCCAAACGAGAGGGCGTGGTCCTCCAAAGGGTCACAAGATAAATCTGACAGGTCATGAGATGATATTAATTCGACAGAAAAGAATAAAAAACTGAAAACAAAAGTTCTGCTCCACTAATAATACAACAGTTAGTTTAGGGGTGACTAATCTAAAATGTGACAAAGGGCCACTGCTATTTTTAAGAGTTTTAAAATGGTGGGGAACCACTGGTTTAATCGTAACTAATGCTCATCTATGCTCATGTGTTTGTATTTCATGTAAAATCCTAGTCTGTAAAGTAATTTGTAACTACAGCTATCTATAAATGTAGTGTCTGTGGTCGCGTAACATTATCTCTTGAAGATAAAGTAGCATCCACTGGATTACACTAAAGTCAACTATAAGTTCTTCACAATTGCACATAAATAAAGTACTTCCCACCACTGTTAGAACCACTTTAAAACTACACACAAGGTAAAAGAAGTGCCAGACCTATGGCGATCCACACAGCGTGCAGTCAACTTCTCCCACAGGTCACTGGCCACGTTTGCCTGCTTCCACACTGAGCGGCTCACGTTTAAGATTCTCCGGCTTGGAGACGCCTCTGCAGAGGATGGGAGAGGTTAGACGAGGCCTCGCATAAAAGGGATAAAAGCATAGAGGTGCAAATAAAAGCAGTGGGAGAAATAACAGGCTGGAGAGGAGTGCAGGGGTTAGAGGTCTGACAATAAGAAGAGCAATGACTAGAGACACTGACATCGTGAAAGGAAAGATGGAAGAAGGTAGGGAGGAAAACAAGTTGGACACATAAGGAGAACACAGTGAAGTAGATTGCTACGGTATTTCCCAAGAGGGCATCCAGTGTTGAGAGCCAAACTTTAAGAAAGAGGACGTGTCGGTGGAGAAACAGCAGAGCTTGCTGTATAATTGATTTGAGCAGACAGTATCGTAGAGCTGGACCTAATTGGCCTCGACCCGTTCCCTAAACCCAGTGTGACACCAGAGGACGGATCACTGCTAATAGCTAGTAATGGCAGATTTCACCTGCATAGGTCCTACCAAATGAACTCCGCGGGGCTTAGCATGGGGAGGTTGTGAGTATGATATTTTGGCAGTTGGCACAGAGTAGGAGGGGAGCAGACCTTTTCCATCGGTCAGGGTCTCCTCTGGCTCCTGGAAGGGATGCTGAGCCAGAAAAGCCTGGGCAGATTCCAAGACTGAGTAGATGAACGGCCCGCGAGACTTGACATCCTCCATGAATGCCTGCCGGAAGACAAACAGAGAGGGGAGAGTGTTTCTAAGTGGAAGAGAATGAAAGACATATGCCGTTTTCAAAACCAAAGTGCTGCTTGTTGCTGAGCATGAGCTGTAGGCTAAGCTGAACGTGTCTACTCCTCAAATAAACT